>NC_086017.1:177471287-177774318 GCF_029281585.2 Gorilla gorilla gorilla
TGAAATTGAAATAACATATGAAGCAAATTTGACTTATTCAATTCTTCACTTTTGATCTCACATAATTCTGTTTATATAATCATTTTATATACATTACATTACTGTATTGTATACATTTTAAATACATTACATTACTGTATTGTATATATTTTGTCTATTTCTTCTTTGATTTTGTTTTTGTTTTTATAATTATTTCCGGTGTGGGGAAAAATTCTGTCCCTGATACTCCATCTTGTCCAGAAGTGGAAGAGCTCATTATTTCTTTATTTGTACTTTTTTTATCTATTCATCCATAGTGTTCTCAACAGAGCTATCAAAAGTATTATCAAAAAACTTTTGATAATATTTACCAAATATCCAAACACATTAGATAATTTATTCATTAAATTTAATTTTCTAGAGCTCTCCTTCATTCTCCTGATTCAATCTGGTCTGGTCCTTTTCCAGGCCTGTTTTATGACATTCTTTCTGAAATTTTCATCTCTGCCCTCTTACGTAAAACTTTTATTTGCTGAATACTATAACATCCTAACTGTAGGTTAACTTTCTTGTTTATTTTTTTCTTTTTTTTCTGAATCACAGTTTGTCTCATATATGAAAAGTAAAGTTTTAGGAGGTCTTTAATATCTGAAAGAATTATGCTTCATCTATAGTGTTCTAAGAACAAATCACCCTTTCATAATTTTGGAGCATTGTTCTGTTTTCTTTTTTTTTTTCTTATTTTGCCACAGATGGGTACGAATTTTATTCCATTCATGACTCTCAAGTGCAAGGAGCTTCAAGTTATTTTTCATCTAAGAGTTTCATAGTTTTAGCTCTTATGTTTAGGTCTTTAATCTATTTATAGTTAAATTTTGTATGATAATAAGGTAAGGGTCCAACTTCATTATTTTGCATATGAATATCTAGTTTTCCCAACATGATTTGTTTTTTTGCTTTTTGTTTTTAATTATACATTAAGTTTTAGGGTACATGTGCACAACGTGCAGGTTAGTTACATATGTATACATGTGCCATGTTGGTGTGCTGCACCCATTAACTCCTCATTTAACATTAGGTATATCTCCTAATGCTATCCCTCCCACCTCCACCCACCCCACAACACGCCCCAGTGTGTGATGTTCTGAGAAATCTAACAATTTGCCATCACCTGATTAATTACATATAATTTGATTTAGTTTCTATGTATAAATGCCCTCCTCATTGTTTACTTTATAACTTTTTTTCTATTTTCATGATATTGTATATTGTTTTGTTTTTGTGTATCTGAAATTCAAACTTCACTGGGCCTCCTGTATTTTTATTTGTTAAATCAGGCAACCCTATATTAGTGTGGCTATACTGTCACTCAGATTCAATCTCTTCAGGTAGTAAAAAACTTCCTTTAATCTCCCATGTAATATGTAAAGAGGGGCATGGAAAAATGACTTGCAGAGAGTGGAAGAGAATCAACAGGCAGATGAGATAATCTCTATGCTGCACGCTCCTAACTTTGGTGTACAAAATTTTCACCTAATCACCTAATATTTAAACTCTTTGTTTATCCCTGCTTCCTATGATAAGTGGTGCTTCAAAATCCTGTAAATATAGTGTTCTACAATTCAAGTTAATGTTCAATATCCCTCTATAGCTATGATCCCCATTTTACTGTCATTTATCACTCATTCTTTCATCTTCTACATCTTTCCAAAAGTTGTTGAAATTTATTTCCCTTTTCTTTAGGCTCTTATTTTAGTTCTAAGGGTTTCTACCACTTTATTATCACTTAACTAGGAGTTTGGAAGGGATATATGTTAAAGAGATGATAAATCTATAGGTTTTATCAGAAGTTGAATAAATGGGATTAGACATGAACTGGTTATAGATAAAATAACTAGAAGAAACTCAAATATTCCAATATTTTCCTTTAAATTATGGTTGTCCAACACATCTACAAAGGCCCTTATTCAGAGAGTATAATAAAGATTTGTCATGCTCAGCAGCAACCCTAAACATGGAGTAAACCTCTTGGCTTTCACATAGCATAAGTAAGATTGGACCAACAACTCTCAATGAGCTGAATATAATGATGAACCCTGATTCTGTCAGTGCAAATGGGTCATACATAAAAATTAAAGAAATATTAAGTCTTTTATGGATGGAAGCCTGGTTCTACTAACTGCTGTATTAAGCGTAGCATTTGGAAAATATGCATTTAAAAGATAGGGTATAGAAGTTCCACTTGAACCATGATAGTTTGAGGAGCTCCATAAACTCACTCCCCAGTGAAACAGGTGAAAATTATATATAAAACAAAACCATTTATCTGGAAATGAACTTAAGTTCATAGCAACAATAAAGAATATTTGTTTAATAAAATCTAAAACTCAGTAGGAATTGTGAGAGTATGTTGGATCTTAATCAACACCTGTAGCATTCCATTTCCCTTCCAACTCGGTAAAACAGAAGCTCCACTTCAGATTAGTTAGACAGTAAGATAGGGCTTCCTCTCTCCCAACTTCCAGTCAGAGGTCTATTTACCCAGAAGAGGTAGAACTTCAGCATTTAATTTCCTGCCCTAACTCCCTGTTGCTAAGCATAAGTTCTGGAGAGTGAAGCTAAGAGATGGAGGCTGCTTGCTTCTGCCCAGTGTCCACTTGTGAGACAGAGGCTTTACTTACGCTGTGCTGCCAGTAAGAATATTAAAACTCTGAGAGTGATTTTTCTGACTAATGGCGTAAGGGTTTCATGCCAAAATGGGCAAACTGAGGAGGTCTAGGCCGGTGTTTCCCCCATCCTCTGAGCAATCAACAACTAAAGTAAGGGTGTCAAACAGAGAGAAATATGTTATTTTCCCATTTTCAGCATCAGAATAATGGCTTATAGATTTTTCCTAAGTAAGTAATAGAACAGAGAGCACAAACACCTCCCCAAAGGATTGACTTTCTTTGCAAAAGAACATGAAGAAATTCAAGCCTAGGGACACTCTTTAAAACAGTAGAAGCTGTAGTTAAAAGAAAAGTGATTTAGAAAGAATTCTGATTTCATCAGAGATGTAAGGTAATCTGTAGGCCTATAACATATAAAAACATACATTTACTACTAACCGTCTATACTTACTGTAACATATATTTACTAATAAAGAAGAAAGGTGGGAGAAAAACTATATTGTAGTGTGTTTTATGTGGCAAAGTGATAAGGTTTATGCATAAATATTAGCCTAAATACTCTTGGCTCCTGGGAGATTTATAAACAAACTTTAAGAGAATGAGTTACAGACTAAGAACATGCATTTGAGACACCAAATTGCATTGAGAAAAGTATTCTGTCTTATTTGTGCCATTACACATGTTAGACTCATTTGTTTCAGAAACTAGTTTCTTTAACCAATATGTAAATTATTTATACCGACACACATTTTAGAGTGTATTGATTGTTGGTGTACCATGACACATATTAGACTGTTGATTGTACCACTCCACATGTTACAGTTATTTGTTTCAGGCATTAGAGTCTATTTAACCAACAGAGAACTAATTTGATGGTAAGGTGCTGCCATAACTGATATAGATATAATTAGCTAAACAGTTTAATGGTGATCTGCCAAGAAATTGATGTCAGCAGTTAGAAAACTAAAGTCCTTTTTTATGCAGAGACAGCACAGTTGGTAAAACTGTTATAGTTGACAAGTTGGAAAGCAGTGCATGTCTCTGACAAGACTTCAGCTCTGTGGGAAGTGTTTGGAAAGAAATGGAGTGATAGTGTTTGTTGGCATTTATTTTCTGCTTTTACTACAGTACTAAACAAGAGAGATGAGCTCAGGCACAGAGAAGAATTGACAGTTTCCAGACAGAAACGTAAGAGAACAAATTCCAGAAATGTGTGGCTTCACAAGATTAGAAAACCAACCTTCTTGTAGGCCCCAAATCTAGTAAAAATGCACCAATGTTTGGGTGATAATATTAAGTTTCCTGTTAAACAAGATCATTTTGTCTTCTGATAAAGTGCAAGCCTTTGTACTCAAGCTTATATTTTTAGGTGGCCTTATGTTAAATGAGAGTGAATAGGCTGAATAAGTTGAGAAACAAAGCAAACTTGAGACTTAGGTCTAGAAAAAGAAAACTAAATGAGGTCACTGTAATATAGACATTTCTAGAAGCAAACAGATCAGAAGTCTGCTATTTTTTTGAAGAAATTGTTTTATCAAGGACACCAAGAGATTAACATAATAGTGGCTTTGTCTAAGCATTAAACTACTGTTTTGTCACTAAACTTTCAGCAGCAAAATATAAGTAGTTGAAAGGTGCACAGCCACTTGAAAGGGCATTCTTCCCTGTAATCACTTCGATGATGCATTGGAGGATGATGAGCAAGGCAGGACTTCACGAAGGTGCAAACACCCACTCACATATGTTCAAAAACACACATGCACACACTCACACACACACACTCACATAGGCGACATGTAGATCATTGACAAACTGTTCCTACCAACGAACAAAATCAGTCTTATTAAGGAAGCTCCCCATCCACAATGAAGGAAGCTTTCACAAATGCTGCTGAAGTGGTTTGGCTCTGTGTCCCTACCCAAATCTCATGTCAAATTGTAATCTCCATGTGTTGAAGGTGAGGCCTGGTGGGAAGTGACTGAATCATGGGGATGGTTTCTAATCGTTTAGCACCATCCCTGTAGTGCTGTCTTGTGACAGAGTTCTTACAAGTTCTGATTGTTTAAAAGTGTGTGCACTTCCCCCTTGCGGTCACTGTCTCTTGACCTGCCATGGTAAGACATTGTAAGTTTCCTGAGGCTTCCCAGTAATGATTCCCATTAAACCTGTGGAACTGTGAGTCAATTAAACCTTTTTTCTTCATAAATTACACAGGTTCAGTTAGTTCTTTAAAACAGTGTGAGAACGGAATAATACAAGTACTCAGCAGGATTTCATAATTGTAATAAACCAGTGATTGCTGTGTAAAATTTCCAGTCTCTACTATTCATAAAGGGAGTTTTTGTCATGGTCATTTTCTCAATGTTTAGCATTATATGGAATGGGTAGGGCTCATGGCTTTTCTTTTTAGTTCATAGCTTGAACATTTATGGGGAGATTTGGGATTGTGTGATAGTCATTAAGACCTGACATATAATGCATTTCTCCTTCTTTTAGGCACAATCTTCTGTACAATTTTTGAAGTTAGCACTGATAACTGATTTGGTGTAGCTGCTTAAGTATTGGTGGAAATTATGTGAGTTCCATGTTCTCCTCACCAAACATGGTAATCATAGAAGTATATAACCTAATGGAGATTTCATTTATCTGCCTTAGTAAATAATCACAGAAATCAAAGCCCTCTGCTGCACTGTGTTGGGCAGGTATTGTGATTGAGAAATATATGTTGATGGCATTTAGCCACTGATATATTGCCATTGTCTGTTAGTTACCATAATCTAGATTATTCTCATTGATTAAGTGTCCCTTAAAAATTAAATAACTCTTATCCATATGGGAAGTAAGGTGTCTGGAAAACCGACCTGGAAAATCAGAGAGGAAACTGAATAGCTGGTCATTTTACTGTTTTCCTCCTGCTCTGTTTACACAGTTGGACTAAAGTTCCCAGTTTCTCTTCCACTTAAGTGTGGTCACATGACTTTACAGTCTTTGAAATGTGAATAAAAATTATGTGTTCCATTTACATGATGATTCATGTTTGATCATCATATAATTCTCTTTTCCATCAGACAGCTGTATGCAAAGTAGTACAGAGAACTTTTAAGCCACATATTGAAGGTGGAGAAGGCAAGGATAGATTAATGCTGGGTATTTTATTCATAGCTTGGAAAAGGGCTTCTTGTCAATTAGGAATACCTGCTTGGACTCTTAGTGGTGCATAGCGGATTTTTGTGACATTATTTTTGCAGAAGCTAACATTATCTTATCTCCTCACTATCCCCTCCTTCCATCCAACATACCTACCAGGAAAATCAATGTACTAATTGATTAGACTGATTTTAAGATGATAAAAAGACAGAGGTGAATTGACAAAACATTAGCCTATTTGAAAAATTAATTAAATTTGAAGAGAGATAATCCTTTACTTTAATCAGTGGTGGAAAAGTAAAGGGTACACATATCAAGTTCTTTCTTTCCCTTTTTGAAATCAAGTAATTGAAGCACGATGCAATTGTTTATAAGATTTGGAGGAGGAGAGGCGCTCTGCTTTTTAGAGTTTCCAGTTTTTCTGCTCTGTTTTTTCACCATCTTTGTGGTTTTATCTGCTTTTGGTCTTTGATGATGGTGATGTACAGATGGGTTTTTGGTGTGGATGTCCTTTCTGTTTGTTAGTTTTCCTTCTAACAGACAGGACCCTCAGCTGCAGGTCTGTTTATGTAGAAAGCTGAAACTGGATGCCTTCCTTACACCTTCTACAAAAATTAATTCAAGATGGATTAAAGACTTAAACGTTAGACCTAAAACCATAAAAACCCTAGAAGAAAACCTAGGCATTACCATTCAGGACATAGGCATGGGCAAGGACTTCATGTCTAAAACACCAAAAGCAATCGCAACAAAAGCCAAAATTGACAAATGGGATCTAATTAAACTAAAGAGCTTCTGCACAGCAAAAGAAACTACCATCAGAGTGAACAGGCAACCTACAACATGGGAGAAAATTTTCGCAACCTACTCATCTGACAAAGGGCTAATATCCAGAATCTACAATGAACTCAAACAAATTTACAAGAAAAAAACAAACAACCCCATCAAAAAGTGGGCAAAGGATATGAACATATACTTCTCAAAAGAAGGCATTTATGCAGCAAAAAAACACATGAAAAAATTCTCACCATCACTGGCCATCAGAGAAATACAAATCAAAATCACAATGAGATACCATCTCACAACAGTTAGAAGGGTAATCATTAAAAAGTCAGGAAACAACAGGTGCTGGAGAGGATGTGGAGAAATAGGAACACTTTTACACTGTTGGTGGGACTGTAAACTAGTTCAGTCATTTTGGAAGACAGTGTGGCGATTCCTCAGGGATCTAGAACTAGAAATACCATTTGACCCAGCCATCCCATTACTGGGTATATACCCAAAGGACTATTAATCATGCTGCTATAAAGACACATGCACACATATGTTTATTGCGGCACTATTCACAATAGCAAAGACTTGGAACCAATCCAAATGTCAGACAATGATAGACTGGATTAAGAAAATGTGGTCCATATACACCATGGAATACTATGCAGCCATAAAAAATGATGAGTTCATGTCCTTTGTAGGGACATGGATGAAATTGGAAATCATCATTCTCAGTGAACTATCACAAGGACAGAATACCAAACACCGCATATTCTCACTCATAGGTGGGAATTGAACAATGAGAACACATGGACACAGGAAGGGGAACATCACACTCTGGGGACGGTTGTGGGGTGGGGGGAGGGGGGAGGGATAGCATTAGGAGATATACCTAATGCTAAATGATGAGTTAATGGGTGCAGCATACCAGCATGGCACATGTATACGTATGTAACTAACCTGCACGTTGTGCACATGTACCCTAAAACTTAAAGTATAAAAAAAAAAAGATTTGGAATTAGTAACCTTCAAAAAGGGAAATAATGCATATTATTTCTTTACTTAACTGATCTACTTACATATAGCTGAAGTAAAGTTATTTATTTATTTATTTATTTATTTATTTATTTATTTATTTATTTTATTTATTGAGACGGAGTATCACTCTGTCACCAGGCTGGAATGCAGTGGTGGGATCTCAGCTCACTGAAACCTCTGCCTCTTGGGTTCAAGTGATTCTCCTGCCTCAGCCTCCCATGTAGCTGGGACTACAGGCATGTGCCACCACACCAGGCTATTTTTTGTATTTTTAGTAGAGACATGGTTTCACCACGTTCGCCAGGGTGATCTCTATCTCTTGACCTTGTGAGCTGCCCACCTCAGCCTCCCAAAGTGTTGGGATTACAGGCGTGAGGCACCACGCCCGGCCATAGAGTGATTTCTTAAGTGAACACTGTCATGAGGCTGTAGCATTACTCAAGATCACAGAATTAATACAACCTGTAATGTAAACTCTATTCTTTAACCTCATAGCTTGCTTAGTTTTACCTTTTATAAGGATCAATATGGGAATATAAGATAAATATTGACATAGCAAATTATTTAAACCAAAATTTTGAGCTTCTCATAGCAAATTATAGGTCCTGAAGTTAAAACAATTACAATCTTAAATTTTGAAAATTTGAAATATTTACTTTGAATATATTCATACTTTTAATGTTTATGTGACATAAATTATTTGTGTGCTTAGAATATTTACTTTATAAAGTTTCACATGTTATCTTATGATAGAGTTTTACTATATCATTATTTAATAAACTCCTTAATGTATGTTATAACTAATTTTGAACCTCAAAAATTATGAAAACCAATTATAAAAAGTATACATGCTAGAATATTAAATTTTATCCTTGTTTATTTTTGAGGGTGGTGGCACTTGTTTGTTCACTGGAATTGAACTAGAAAGAAAATATATGACTGATTATTTGTATTAAATGTCACAACATCTGGATATTGATGCCATAGTCTATGAAATGTGACAGACAGTCAATACCTAAGAGACAATTCCACCTTGTATGAGGACGAGGAAAAAAGTTCCATATATATCTATTTAAGCAAGTCAAGATGATACATGACAACATGCAATACCAATTTTTATGCAGATATGAAGAAATACAAACATAGAAAACATTTCGAAAAGTCATTTACGCCTAAAACAATTTAATAAAATGACATGTTCTTAACTTCTTCAAAGTTTTCAAAGTTTCTAAATGAATTTCTGTTGTATGATAATTTCTATTAAGATTAGAAAGAACAAGACATCACTGTCTGGCAAGCAAATTAGCTATAAGAATTTTTAAAATTAACACATAGTAATTGTACCTATTCATAGGTACAATGTAATGTTTCCATACATGCATACATTGTATGATAATCAAATCATTGCAATTGTTTGTTTATAACCTTAAATAATTATCATTTCTTTGTTCTGAGAACATTCAAAATCCTCTTTTCTAGTTAAGTTAAATATGGAATGCATTACTGTTAGCTGTAACCACCCTATTAAGCAATATAATACCATAACGTATTCCTCCTATCTAACTGTAACATTCTGCTCCCTGACCAAAATTTCCTAATCTCCTGTGTCCTTTATTATTCCCAGTCTCTGATAATCACCATTACACTCTCAAATTTCATGACATCGTTTTTTTTTTTTTTTAAAAAAAAAGATTCCACAAGTGAGTGAGATCAGGCAATACTTGTCTTTCTGTGCCTGGCTTATTTCACCTAACATAATGTCCTCCAAACTAATTTATATTTTTTTTCAAAGGACAGATTCCATCCGTTTTATGGTTTAATAGAATTCCCTTGTAATTCCATTGTCTATATGTACCACATATTCTTTATCCATTAATCCATTCATGAACATTTAGGTTGATTCCATATCTTGGACGTTGTGGATAGTGTTGAAATAAACATGGAAATGCAAATATCTCTTCAATACACTAATTTTCTTTCTTCGGATATATACCAAGCACTGAGATTGTGGGATAGTATGATAGATCTATTTTTCATTTTCTTGTGGAACACTCATACTGTGCTTTATAATGGCTCTATTAATTTACATTCCCATCAACAAAGTCATAAGAGTACCCCTTTTTCTATATCCTTACCAGCATTTGATATGTGTTGTCTTTTAGATAATAGCCATTCTAACTAGGGTGAGGTGATATTTCATTGTAGGGGATCTACTTTGCCATCTGAAAGTGCTCCACACTTTCTCTGATAATTCTTAATACTTTAATTAAAAAAGGTGATTAAATACATAACTCTCCTTGACATCCCATTGCCACCCATTGTCTTTTAATTCAACTAATAAAGATACTTAATATATAATCAGTTGCTTCTATCAAACTAAATTTAGAAAAAAAATGTAAGTATGTGTGGAGGAGTAGGATATGGGAATTCGGCATTTAGAGAAAGCCGAAAAAACGTATACACAGAACACTTTTTAAAAATTCTCGAGAAAGAGAGACTAAAATTCTATAGAAAGCACATTCTGAATTTGTGGGTTTTCTTATTCCAAGTATGATGGCCTAAAGATCCAGAAATAGATTAGGCTTTATTCAAAGAGCTTATTGATTCAAAAATGAGACCAAATTGTAAAATCAAATGCAATTTTACTTTTAAGCACAGATTTTGCTGGACATGAATAAGGCAAAAGCAGTGAACTAAACCTCAAACAGCCAGCTCTTATCTTTCTTACTTTATGGTAATTCCTTAAAGAAGGCAATAGGAATTGTATTGTAGATCAGACATGTGAAAATGAAGAAATATTATTATAAAGAGAAAAACAGAGATACAGAGAGAATATGTGTGTGTATGTGTATTCTTTTAAAAATATGTGTACCTCTTAAAATTGTGACTTGAATTCTTCTATAAATTTATTAATTGCCATTTCCAGGATTATCTTGTGAAAACATTATTATGCTTGCAGACCAGAGCACGACGGCTGCATAGGAGGCTCCATTAATCGTCCCATTGCAAAGACAGAAATTAACAACTATCTACAGACACAAAATCACCTTCATAAGAACCAAAATTAGGCAAGCACTCAGAGTACCTGGTTCTAACTTTATATCACTGAAAGAGGCACTGAAGAGGGAAGAAAAGACAATCTTGAAATGCTGATGCTATCCCTCTCTCATCCCTTGACAGGTACCGCATGGCACAGAGAATTTGTGCACTTGGGAGAGTACATCACTTGTGAAACACTGCATTGAACACAGTCCTTCCCTGTCACAACAGAAAGCAAAACTGATCTGAACTCAGCTGGCACCCACCCAAAAAGAAAGTATTTAAACCAGCCCTAGCCAGAGGGGAATCAACCATTGCAATGGTCATAATTTGCATTCCCAGAAGCCTTTCCCCCATGGGTTAAAGTGCTGTGGGGCTCTAAATAACTCGAAAGGCATTCTAAGCCACAAGGCCTGCAGCTCTTAGGTGAGTTCCAGTGCTGAACAGGGCTCAGAGCCAGTGGACATGAGGACATGCAACCTACTGCAACAACAGCAAGTGTGGCTAAGGGAGTGCTTGTGCCACCCCTCCCTGATACCCAGGCCACACAGCTCAGGGCGCCAAAACAGACCCATTTTTATGCTTGAGAAGAGGAGAGGAAAAAGGAAAGAAGACTTTGTCATGCATCTTGGATATCAGCTCAGTCACAGTAGGACAGGGCACTGGTCAGAGTGATGAGGCTCCATTCCAGTCTTTGGCTCCCAGATGACATTTCTAGACACAACCTGGGGTAGAAGGGAAGGTGCTGCTTTGAAGAAAAGAACTCAGTCCTGGCAGGAGCCATGACCTGCTGATTAAAAAGCCCTGGGTATTGCCAGCACTATGAAGGTAGTATGCCATGGGCCTTGGGTGACACTCTGAGACTCCCTGGCTTCAGGTGAGACTCAGAACATTCCCAACTGTGGTGGCCATGGGGAGAGGCACCTTCTGCTTGGGAAAAGTAAAGGGGAATTTGTTTTGCACTGTAAGTACTATCTTAGCCACAGAAGGGTAGAGCAGCAAGAGGGCTCTTGAGTCCCCATTTCAAGGTCTTGACTTCAGGATGTCATTTCTGGACTTTCCCTGGGCCAGAGGGGAGCCTACTGTCATTAAGTGTGAGTCCTAGACCAGGTAATATTCACCACAAATTCACCAGAGAGCCCTTGGGCCTTAGCTGTAGCCTGGAAGTACTGTGGGCCTGTACTCTTCTGGTGGTGGCCATGGAATGAGGTTCCTCTGCCTGTGGAAAGGGAAGGGAAGGGTGGGAATGACTGTATCTTGTGGTTTGAGTGCCAGCTCAGGCATAGTACTATAGAACAACAGACATTCAAGGTTTTTGCCTGTAGTGTCTGGCTTACAATTGGCACTTCTTGACCTGCCTGTGCAAGGGGGAACTTGTTGCCCTGAAGGGAAGGACACAAGCCTGGTTGATTTCCCCATGTTTCGATTATTGAACCCAAGTGGCCACCTAGTATCTGCACAGCTCCGTGCTTGAGACTCAAGGCCCTGGTGGCTTGGGCTCACAAGGGGATTTCCTGATCCACGAGTTGCACAGATCTGTGGGAAAAGTGTGATTTCCTGGGTCAGGTAGCACAATCACTCACTGCCTCCCTTGGCTGGGGGTAGGAGCTCCCCTTGCCCCATGCAGCTCCCAGGTAGGCCATCACTCCACCCTGCTTTTCCTTGCTCTCCATGGGTCATGTCAACTGCCTAGTCAGTCCCAATTAGAGAACCTGGATTCCTCAGCTAAAGGTGCAGGGTTCACTCACCATTTCGTTCTTCTCAGTGGGAGTCCCTGACAGCAGCTACTTCTAGTCAGCCATCTTGGCCCCTTTTGAAATCTATTTTGTCCAATATAAATATAGCTATTCCTGAAATTTTTTGATCCATTGGCATGGAATATCCCTTTCAATCTCTTTGTTTTTGGTCTATGTGAATCTTTGTAGGTGGCATGTGTTTTCTGTAGGCAATAGATCATTGGGTCTCTTTTTTTAACTCATTCAGCCACTCTGTCTTTTGATTGGATTATGTAGTCCATGTACATTCAATGTTATTATTGACAAGTAAAGACTTACTCTTGCCATTTTGTCCTTGTCTCTGTTTTGTGGCCTTTTCTTCCCCTTCTTTCTTAAATGCTCCCTCTTTGGGCAGGTATTAGCTGATTTTAGCCTGGCTTTACTTTCTGCCATTAGAGTGAAACACTGAGCTCAATGTCTCAGAATTGCCGTGCTCTCTTCCTCCCCAATGCATAAAAATGGTCTTCTTATTATGCCAAGGGATTAGCTAGAGATTGCATCAGCAATTCAAGTCTTTTTTTTTTTTTTTCCTATCTCATTCAGTGCCTTTTTAAGCAATATGAAGTTAAAGTCTGGTACTTTGAGTACTCTCCTGATTTATTATTATGAAGCTTCCTTTATTGTGTAGATAGTTGTTAAATTGGCGTCCTTATGGTGAAGGAACGATTGTTGGAAGTTTCTATTCTACCATCTTGCTCTTCCTCTTCCTCTTGAGAAAGCTTCATGTAATATCTAATACTGCTTTCAATTTTATGTTTGATAAGTTGACTGGTTATGACAGAGATAATAATGCTTATAACATCTAAAATATTTGCTAGATGAGATATTACCAAAATATTTTTTTTTACCCCTGGATGACATTTAGGTGAATATATCTTATTCTTGAGGGTGAGCATGCCTTTTTTCTCCTAGGTTTTTAGTGTCAAAGTTTGTGTTACATAATGAGAAGTATGGCTGTGTTTTAATTTTACTCTCTATTTTCTTTATGTTTTTCCTGTGGTCTGTATTCCAGAGAAAATATGTCTATTTCAACAGTCATAGATATATGAAAATATTATTTTTACTTGATACTTACTAGCAAATTATAAAATATTCAAATAATAAAAAATGAAAATATTACAGGAAAATATATGTGCAACCCCCTAGCAATACGTTTGTTAAACTATAATAAATGGACATTTTCTCAATAAAATACAAATGATCAAAATTGAACAAGGAATTAGAAAATAAAGAAAAGGTTTTTTTCTGATGTTTCTGATGTTCTGAATACATCTTTGGTGGACATGAGAGCTTGGGTCTTAGAGGTGTGGCTTTCACCTGTGTTACTTTCCTTCCTCAGATAAAATTCTGGACCTACTACTTATTCCTGTTCCCCAAGGGTAGAGATATTTTTCCCCCTGTCCTGCTTCTCTCAAGTATAATGGGTTTCCACCAGTGTTGAAAGCTTATAGCTTTGTTGACCCTTTCCCTTCAAATAATGGTTTGTTACTTAGAGGAGATAAGATGGTGAGTAAGAGTGAAACAGTTGCTGCTGGTCCCTTTGTCCAGCCAGCATAATGGGAGATGTTTTCTCAGAATGCTTTCCAATCTACTCTGTGATTGCTTGTTAGGGTTTCTGAAAGAAAATTCTATAAAGGGGTTTGAATCCCACTATGTGTCTTTGGCCCTCAGTGTCTTTTCCATTCTCATGCTACAGACTTTGTTTTAAGCAATTTGTAAAGTTTTCAAGCTAAATTTTCTAATGGATTACATAGTTCGTGAGTACATTCCAAGTAAACAAAAGCTAGAATACTTTTTCTCCTGTAGGCCCCTATCTCTTCATAGATTTTGAGTAAGTTGTTTACCCTGTTACCTCAGTTCTTTGACTGTTTCAAGTAAATTCATTAATTTTCACTTTACTGTCGTCTGTCTTTTCTTTTTTTTCTTTCTTTCTTTCTTTCTTTTCTTTCTTTCTTTCTATTTCTTTCTTTCCTTCTTTTTCTTTCACTTTATTTCTCTTCCACTTTCTTTCTCTTTCTCTCTTTTCCTTTCTTTTCTTTACTTTTTTCTTTTTTATCTTGTCCTCTGTTTGTGAGGGTGTGAGGGACACTTTTCAGATCTCTATAGCATAGATAACAATTCCTCTGATTTTGCTTTTATAAAAATTCTAAAACAAGTAACTAATAGCTGGAATTTTTGAATTGTGGTCACTTTTGGAGAGGAAGAGGAAGTAATGCATGAGGAGGGTTTTTATGTTGCTGTGTTCCTTTTCTTGATCTAAGTTCTGGGTGTATGAATTGTTTCTTTGTATTGATTAAATGGTAGCTTTATGTTTTATGTACTTGTTTGTGTGTGTGTTAACTTCTAATTTAAAATCTAAGAAATAAATTATAAGTAAATGAAGCCATGATAGTAAACCAATTATATATACAAATAAAACCATTGATATTTTAAATCAAATACCTTTAAGCCATGTAAGCCATAATATTAAACTGAATATGTATATATTATATATAACTGAATATACATATATAACTGAATATATATAATATATGTATCAGTAATTATATATATAATCACTGATTTTTTAAATCAAATACATTTAATGAGTATTTTGCTTGACATTAATCTTCTATAATTGTAATGCTTACCATCATGCATCAGATAATATTTTTCTCCCGTTAAATTGTCTTTCTCCTTCAATATACTCATTAACTATTCTAAAGGTTAAGTCTTAAATAATTACATAATTTCTTTCCAGAAACTTAATCTTCAATAATTATTGTCATCTTTTAATAATCACACAATCATTTTTATTTAAAATCCCAGATTATTTTAAATAATTAAAGTACTTAACTGACTCCTAGATTTCAAAAGCTCTCTATATCTGTGAAGATATTTGAACTCCAACCTCTGAATATTTAGTCAAGGTTTTGAAGGATTAAAAATATTATATTAAATTATGCAGACTTTTTATAATATGCTTGTTACTGGTAAGCACATGTTCAAAATACACAGGCTGAAGTAAAACTAGCATTTATGTTTTTGTATCTTTGAGCTTTCCAATCCCTCTCTATATCCCAAATTCTTAAGCAAAATGAAGGAGAACATTGTTTTAGAAATTGAAATTGGAATGTCACATATTTTATTTCCTTCAGCAACTCTTACGTGGAACACATTTACTGGCAAAAACAAAGTCATCTCTGTTAAGATAAGCATTTGAGCTGTCAGAGTCTGAAAGATTATAGAGGACATAACTAATTTATGTGTCAAAAAGCTATTCTACTCTGCACCATCAACACCTATTATACACACTATTGGGGAATATAGCTAGCCCTACTGATGTATAGATTGATAATCAATGCCAGTCACATACGAGATAAATGATAGCTCTTTAAACCATTATGGTTGCAAAGTCATAATTTTTAGTCTATTCCCCTCTACTTTATCCACTGAGGAATATTTAGATAATACTCACAAGATGTGTTTATGCTTACATGTATATACACACACAGAGACATATATATATATATATTTGTTTGTATATACAATATTTAGAAATATGTATATTTTCATCAGTATTCTAGTATCTTGTTGGCTTATATTATATCACGGAGAAAAAAGAAAAGAAACAAAGTATACACATTATTTTTGATGGAAAAATTTATCCATTTATATTTAAACAGTACACCATGAGTTTCTGTTGTTCTGAATTTTCAATTTGAGGTAAGAAGGCCTGATGCATATTGCTGCTAGATCGCACATTTACTGCATTATGTGAAGGTGAAATATCAGCATACCAAAAAAGTCTATGAATTATTTAACCCACAAGTTAAAAAAAAGTAAGTTCCTAGAGCAATAATCTGATAAAGCAGAAATATATCAATATTATTCTTTAAAGAACAGCAAAGATTTTAAAACTGGCAGATAAATTTTAGGACTGATCAAGATCAAAATAAATATAATGCTGTAAATTAAAGCTTCATTGAAGTAGAAGAAGAAAACATGTTCTCCATATGAGAAGGAAAAACATCATAAAATTTATATATTTTATGTAAACACATAGGGTTCAACAAGGATTATGAAATACATTAGCCATAATATTTTTATAATCACTTACACAGTCTTTCTCCTGCTTTAAGCTTTCTTATGTTAGTTTGTTCTCTCCACTCCTTTTGGCCTTCCACTTCTCCTTTCTGCTGCCTTCCTGCTAATATAGAAATACCCTCTCTTAAGAGGACATCATTTAAAGTTTACTATGATACATATTTGAATACATTTTACTTTTTGTAATAAGTAAGACAGTTACAATGTGAATAATAAGAAAATAGGACAATAAAAGATGCCATATGGTAAATAATATTTAAATATCACCTCTTCATCTAGAAATATCTAATACTGTCTTACCTATTTTTTCCAGTTATTATTTTATTATAAGGTGTCTAGGCTTTTTAACCCAAAGTTGAGTCTCTCTGTTTAAAATTGGAGTTGTTTACTAAATGTTTTGTAAGACTTTCCTCTATTATCTTCTGTTATTTTCGATTCAAAAAAAAATATCTCTTGCTACTAGGAAGAAGGATATATTTACTCCATAGGTTTTGTGTTCTTTAGTTATGCCTGAAGATATTCAGTAAGTTACTCTCTGACACACATTAGATATATGGAAATTTAAAATGCAACTTATCACAGAGTGTACTGCTCTAAATATTTTTAAGCATATTAAATGTAGCATACAGTTTGAATTTATTTAGTATTTTCATTGAGTATATTTGAAAAAACATAACAAAAGAATTTTTAAGTATTTTAGTAATCATAATTTTAGATATAAAACATTTTTTTATAAACCAAAAAAACAGATTTTGTCAATCATCTAGGGGAAGGTATAGTAAAAGTTAGTTTATTTATGGCCTGTACTACTATTTTCTAAAGAAATATTTGTCTATTTTTTCTCTTTCTTATAACATTTACATGAAGAGGATTCTATTTTTAAAATAACTTTTTTATGATTAAAGAACAAACTAAGCTAATATCCAGAACAAATGATTATTGATCAATCATGTTTTGTTTACTGTTGGCATATAGAAATGCTGGCTTTGTACATTGATTTTGTATTCTGCTTGTGATGCATATTCTGAAAGTTAATTGTTTAGAAAATGCTTTAATGCTGACTACATACCCATATTTCCTTAAAAGGATTGCCTTTTGCCTCTTTTACATGGCCCTTTTGGGAGTCCACTTCAGAGAACACTTTATAATGTTATCAGTTCGTAATTGCAAAATCTGGAATCAAAACTGATAACCATCCTTAATAAAATAAATTTTAAAAAATCAAAGTAAACATATAAAAATGGAAAAAATGTTGCAGCTATAGTGCTCTATATAAAATCAGAAGCTAAATTAACAAATAGCTATTTCATGGAGGAAGACTCGATTTCTTACTGCTTCTTGTCACACATTAGAAAATCTATTTTTATTTCAGATTAATGAAACTATAATGAGTTAAAAAGTTGTCAAAGAAAAATTGTACTGGGTGTAGTTAAATGAGCAATGAAGACTTATCAGGCCTGAATTATCAGGGCTATGTAATAGGGAAGAGAGACTGCTGTAATAGAAGAGAGAGATTGAACTCAATTCTGTTGAAACAAAATGTGGGATAGTTTTCACGCCCTGAAGTAAGCTAGATAAGAAGTACTGGTGCACAAGGATGTTAGTGAAGAGGTTGGTCAATGTAATTAGGCCATCTGCATTTTCTTATGGGGGCTTATAAAATGAGCCTCCTACCCTTCCATTGAGACTGGGAGATTAGAGACCTATCTTTTTTCATGATTTCACTTCAAAACAATGGCTCCCAGGTCTTTGAGAAAGACATTCCCTAGTTTAATATCTGAAATAGCCTGAAAGATTTGTCTATATTTGAAAGGAGCATAGAAAAAATTTACAAGGTTTCTAAAGTAAATGCTCTAAGAAAAGAGAGGTCAGATGTTTATAGTCAAAAGGAAACCTCTTTGAAGTTTATTCAAGCCAAGGGTAACATTAAGTAATTATTTTAATTCATTACAAGCAGTTTACACCACCTAAATACAAGTACATACGCTAAATGTTGAATGATAAGCAACTTTTGAAAAAAAATTACACATAAAAACTTAAAGAAAAATAATTTAAGCCATGAAATATGGCAGATACATATCAGATGTTGCTCTTTTGTCACATAAAATTGCTAAATATTACCCTGTTGTTGCTTTTATTATTGGGTGGTTTTGTGTGGTTATTGCAAGGAAGAAGTAAAAAAAGCATGAATTTGAGTGGAATAGTCTATTTATTAGAAGACTACAGTCAATTGTGTATATTTTCACTTGGTAAGTTCAATGCATCTGACATGTTTCCTTTGAATGTATAGCAACATAAATGCTCATCAAAATCCTTTGAAATTTTATTCATCTGTAAATTAGAAGTGATGGGAAAGTGAAGAGATACATACATAGAAGATTTTTCATAGTATTTTCTAAAGTTGTCTTGGCAAGCTTGAAGAGAAAACGGCTGGGCAACCTAGGCATGGCAAAGAGCATGACATTAGCATGATGATGGAGTAAAAATTTGGCAAAATTCCTTCTTATCTTGAAAATAGCTTTATATCCAGTCTTTTATGACCTACATAGAATAACTTAACTCTGACAACTATCAGAAGTGAATACACAATTAAAGTAGCTTTTGTAAAACCAGCTTGAATGAAGGTAACTTTCACGGCAGGGTTGGAAAAGCATTTCCAAGGCAAGACAGAAGAGATTACTATTTGAATGGAATGGCGCAGTCATGCTTGGAGGAACAAAATATGGTGATTTTTTTCCTTGGAAAATTTGGTGGTTAATGATATGAAAGTAAAAAAAAGATAATAAACACATATCATTATTTAATGATGGCTTGTGTGTGAAAGGTTTGTATATGAAGTAAGTATCCAAAAATGAGTACTAATCAGATAAGACAAAACAGAAGCCAAGAGCATCCTAAGAAAGCAAACATGAGTAGTAATGCAAAATTTAAATATAATAGAATATCTGGGAACTACATGTACATTAAAATAGGGAAATCAGATATAGAGCAGTAGAAAATGAACCTGCAGACAAGAATCAGGTCACAAAGGCTCTCTTATAAGATCTGAGAAACTTGAACTTAAGAATTAAGAACCTAGGAATAAAGAGAATGGGGTTAAGAGGGTAGAAACACTCTGATGATACTTTCTTTTGCTGTGCAGAAGCTCTTTAGTTTAATTAGATCCCATTTGTCAATTTTGGCTTTTGTTACCATTGCTTTTGTTGGTTTAGTCATGAAGTCTTTGCCCATGCCTATGTCCTGAATGGTATTGCCTAGGTTTTCTTCTAGGGTTTTTATGGTTTTAGGTCTTATATTTAAGTCTTTAATCCATATTGAGTTAATTTTTGTATAAGGACCTTTTCCTATGTAAAGGTCCGTTCTTTGTGTTATGTCAAACCTTTCCCAGAAAGAAAGGTATTAGCTCTGAATGTCTAGAGTCAAGTGGGTAAAGCAAAATTTCAATTGATGAGACCTGAAGCCTATATTGTTGGAATACTTGGAATAGAAGCGCATAGTATGTTTTTTAAATAGCTGGTCAGAGGTTTCTATAGACAGGATATTTCAAGCCTAAATGCAGATATCAAGATATCATTAATTCACATGGGGATGTATGTATCCCCCGTTTGTCCTCAGGGAGAAGTGTTAGGTAGCTAGCTAACTTTGAGGGTTGTCACTTTTCTGCCATGAAGAAGGGGTCTGTTTTAGCAATCAGTATGTATAGGTCCTCAGCAAGCCTTCTGTCTACTACATATCCACAAGTTTTAAGCAACTGGAAATCCCCGTTACTCTAGTTATTGGGTTGATGTGTGGATAATGGGTAGCAGCAGAGTCTATCATTAAATAGGTGGGATTTGAGGATGCACATTGGCTTAGAGTTCTTTTATAACAATAGGCATTTTGTGTACATTTGTTCCTTGGTATCCATGGGGAATTAGTACCAGTACATCCCATGAATACCATAATATATGGATGCCAAAGTCTCTTACATAAAATGGTGTTTTATATATATATATATATATATATATATATATATATATGGTGTAATATATACAAAATATAATGCAAATGATATGTAAACACTATATTGTTTTACTATTTACTATTACTACATTTACAATGTAAATGATATGTAAACACTGTATTTGTTATACTATATTATTTAGGAAATAAGGACAAAAAAAGTTTGTATATGTTTGCTACAGGCACAATTATTCATTGTTTTATGTTTTGAAATAGTATCAGCCCATAGTAGGTTGAATGCACTGATGCAGAACTCACAGACAGGGAAGGCCAAGTATACTTACATATTGGCAATTATAGAGAAAAAATAATTGTATAGCTTTTTCTCACCTCCTCTCTCCAAACCCTTCCAATTGTATCTAGAAGAAAAACAGAGATACAGAAGTTCACTTAGGTCATTGATGTCTAAACACACAACAATGATTCAGCTTTCACATCTGTAATTCATAGTATAAATATAATCATCTGCTCATGATGGTCTTTTTGCCCATAGCAAATTAGTTTTAATGGAGATGGATTGGAGAATGGCTGACTCACAGAGCGTAATGAGAATATTTGGAACTATAAATCTTAGGAAACAAATATGTGAAATCCCTTTATTTCACATCTGGCTAGCAGTATGGTTCAGAAACAATGGAGTTTAGATTCAGAAGTTTTCTTCAATTACACCATGTAAATACTTAAAATCAATGTGATATTAAATTATTTTGAAAATCAAAGTCTTACAAAGTTAAAAGTATTAGTGTATCATTAAATCAAGCGGCATGGAAGGAAATGTTAAGATATAGACTGAAATCAAAAACCAAGGCCGGAAAGATAAGAATGAGATTATTATAGTTATTATTGATGACATTAAGTTCAGGCCTCTTTGAATTTTTAAATAGACATAAAGTTCTTGGTGAACGGATTCCCTGGATTTAAATACCTTTACATACAACACTGGCTAAGCCAGAATCATCTCTTGAAGATGCTAACAACTAGCATTAGAGACTGAACTGGTTTTCTATTGCTACATACAATGTTGCCAAACATTTGGCAGCTTAAAAATCACACTTTTGTTATACCACAATTTCTGTGGGTCACTAGTCTTGGTACAGTTTAGAGGAATCCTCTTCTCAGGGTCTCTCAGCTAGAAGATCAAGGTGTCAGCCAGGTTGTGTTTTTATCTTAGGACTGGGTGGGGAAGAATCTACTCAAATTTTACTCAGGTTGTTATATGTTTCCTTGATGTTAGAAAATTAAGGGCCCTAAATTATTGCTGGTTATTGGCTGGAAGTTGTTCTTGGTCTCTAGAGGACACCATCAGCTTCTAGATGCCACAATCCCTAGAGGTCTCCCATATTTTCTTGCTACATGAGCTTGCGCAATATGGCCATTTGTTTCAGTGAGCCTGGTAGAAGAATCTCTAGGGCAAGCCTGCTAACAAGATGGAGTCTTATATAATATAACATAACCAAGAGAGTGACATTCTGTCATTTTTATTGTAAACTATTTAATAGAAGAGATTCTTATGCTCTTTCTCAACTAAAAGGTAGACGGTTACACAAGGGCATGAACACCAGGCAGAAAGGATCCTGATGGGGAGGGGGCTTAGATTGTGCCCACCACAGAAACTAATATATAAATAGGAACACAAATTAACATTTTAAGATCCAAGATAAACATAAGTGTAAAATGAAAACTTAGATAAGAAGGACCTAGTTTGTTCTGTAAAGAGAAAATAGATGAAGAAATCAGGAAGATAAATCTAGAGAGGTTTGTATATGAGGTAAGTATCCAAAAATGAGTACTAATCAGATAAGACAAAACAAAGCCAAGAGCATCCTAAGAAAGCAAACATGAGTAGTAATGCAAAATTTAAATATGATAGAATATCTGGGAACTACATGTACATTAAAATAGGGAAATCAGATATAGAGCAGTAGAAAATGAACCTGCAGACAAGAATCAGGTCATGGAGGCTCTCTTATAAGATCTGAGAAATTTGAACTTCATTTAAGAATTAAGAACTTAGGAATAAAGAGAATGGGGTTAAGAGGGTAGAAACACTCTGATGATACTTTCTTTTGCTGTGCAGAAGCTCTTTAGTTTAATTAGATCCCATTTGTCAATTTTGGCTGTTGTTACCATTGGTTTTGGTGTTTTAGTCATGAAGTCTTTGCCCATGCCTATGTCCTGAATGGTATTGCCTAGGTTTTCTTCAAGTGCTTTTATGGTTTTAGGTATTACATTGAAGTCTTTAATCCATCCTGAGTTAATTTTTGCATAAGGTATAACGAAGGGGTCCAGTTTCAGGTTTCTATGTATAGCTAGCCAATTTTCCCAACACCATTTATTAAATAGGGGATTCTTTCTCTGTTGCTTGTTTTTGTCAGGTTGTCAATGATCAGATGACTGTAGATGTGTGGAGTTATTTCTGAGGCCTATATTCTGTTCCATTGGTCTATATATCTTTTTTTGGTACCAGTATCATGCTGTTTTGGTTACTGTAGCCTTGTAGTATAGTTTGAAGTCAGGTAGCATGATGCCTACAGCTTTGTTCTTCTTGCATGGGATTGTCTTACAGGCTCTTTTTTGGTTCCATATAAAATTTAAAGTAGTTTTTTCTAATTCTGTGAAGAAAGTCAATGATAGCTTAATGGGGATAGCATTGAATCAGTAAATTATTTTGGGCAGTATTGCCATTTTCATGATATTGATTCTTCCTATCCATGAGTATGGAATGTTTTTCCATTTGTCTGTGTCGTCTCTTATTTCCTTCAGCAGTGGTTTGTCGTTCTCCTTGAAGAGGTCCTTCACATCCCTTGTAAATTGTATTCCTAAGTATTTTATTCTCTTTGTAGCAATTGTGAATGGGAATTCACTCACGATTTGGGTCTCTGTTTGTCTATTATTGGTGTGTAGGAATGCTTGTGATTTTTGCACATTGATTTTGTATCCTGAGACTTTGCTGAAGTTGCTTATCAGCTTAAGGAGTTTTTGGGCTGTGACAATGGGGTTTTCCAAATACGTAATCATGTCATCTGCAAGCAGAGACAATTTGACTTCCTCTCTTCCTATTTGAATATCCTTTATTTCTTTCTCTTGCCTGATTTCCCTGGCCAGAACTTCCAATACTATGTTGAATAGGAGTGGTGAGAGAGGGCATACTTGTCTTGTGCCAGTTTTCAAAGGGAATGCTTCCAGGTTTTGCCCATTCAGTATGATCTTGGCCGTGGGTTTGTCATAAATACCTCTTATTATTTTGAGATACGTTCCATCAATATCTAGTTTATTGACAGTTTTTAGCATGAAGGGGTGTTGAATTTTATCAAAGGCCTTTTCTGCATCTATTGAGATAATCATGTGGTTTTTGTCATTGGTTCTGTTTATGTGATGGATTACATTTATTGATTTGCATATGTTGAACCAGCCTTGCATCCCAGGGATGAAGCTGAATTGATCGTGGTGGGTAAGCTTTTTGATGTGTTGTTAGATTCTGTTTGCCAGTATTTTATCAAGGATTTTTGCATTGAAATTCATCAGGGATATTGGCCTGCAATTTTCTGTTTGTTTTGTCTCTGCCACGTTTTGGTATCAGGTAGATGCTGGCCTCCTAAAATGAGTTAGGGAGAAGTTCCTGTTTTTCTGTTATTTGGAATAGTTTTAGAAGGAATGGTACCAGCTTCTCTTTGTACCTCTGGGAGAATTTGGCTGTGAATTCTTCTGGTTCTGGGATTTTTTTTGGTCGGTAGGCTATTAATTATTGCCTCAATTTTAAAATTTGTTATTGATCTATTCAGGGATTTGACTTCTTCCTCGTTTAGTCTTGGAAGGGTGTATATGTTCAGGAATTTGTCCATTTCTCCTAGATTTTCTAGTTTATTTGCATAGAGGTGTTTATATTATTCTCTGATGGTAGTTTGTATTTCTGGGGAATTATTGGTGATATTCCCTTTATCATTTTTATTGTGTCTATTTGATTCTTCTCACTTTTCTTCTTTATTAGTCTGGTTAGCAGTCTATTTTGTTAATCTTTTCAAAAAAACCAGCTGCTGGATTCATTGATTTTTTGAAGGGTTTTTCATGTCTCTATCTCCTTCAGTTCTGCTCTGATCTTACTTATTTCTTCTCTTCTACTAGCTTTTGAATTTGTTTGCCCTTGCTTCTCTAGTTCTTTCAATTGTGATATTAGGGTGTCGATTTTAGATCTTAGAAATTTTTTGCAATCTATCTATCTGACAAAGGGCAAATATCCAGAATCTACAAGGAACTTTAACAAAGTTACAAGGAAGAAACAAACAACCCCATCAAGTAGGTGAAGGATTTGAACAGACATTTCTCAAAAGAAGACATATCCAGCCAACAAACATATGAAAAAAGCTCATCATCACTGGTCATTAGAGAAATGCAAACCTAAACCATGATGAGATACCATCTCATTCCAGTTAGAATAGTGATCATTAAAAAGTCAGGAAACAACAGATGCTGGAGGGGATGTGGGGAAATAAGAATGCTTTTACGCTGTTGGTGGGAGAGTAAATTAGTTCAACAATTATGGAAGACAGTGTGACGATTCCTCAATGATCCAGAACTACAAATACCATTTGACCCAGCAATTCTATTACTGGGTATATACCTGAAGAATTATAAATCATTCTACTCTAAAGACACATGTACTCTTATATTTATTGTGGTGCTATTCATAATAACAAAGACTTGGAACCAACTAAAATGCCCATCAATGATACACTGGATAAAGAAAATGTGGCACATATACACCATTGAATACTATGCAGGCATAAAAAAGATGAGCTTATGTCCTTTGCAGCAGCATGAATGAAGCTGGAAACCATCACTTTCAGCTAAGTAACATAGGAACAGAAAACCAAACACCACATTTTCTCACTCATAAGTGGGAGTTGAACAATGAGAACACATGGACACATGGAGGGGAACATCACACACTAGGGGCTGTCAGGGGACTGGGGGCTAGGGTAGGGATAGCATTAGGAGAAATACCTAATGTAGATGACGGGTTGATGGATGCAGCAAACCACCATGGCACGTGTATAACTATGTAACAAACCTGCACGTTCTGCACATGTATCCTAGAACTTAAAGTATAATTTTAAAAAATGAAGTTAGAAACATTTTGAAAAAGAAAAAATCTGAGAATCATTCTGATATTAAATCTTGTCCCACCATCAGTGAAAACCATTATATTGTCACTTATAAGAGAGATGTGTCATGATCATTATTCTGGCAGTAATGTAAATATATGTTGAGATATCATATGGTGGATAAATGATGAGGGCCAGAATTACTGCAATGGCAGTGACAATGAAGAGAAGAGGATGGCTCTACGCAATATCTAGTAAGTGTGTAGGATGTAATAAATGTGAAGGCTTGATCAAAATCAGGAAACAGTGTTGAAGCAGTCAGGATTCACTTCCATAATTCTGTCATTAAGTCCGATAATAATATTACCAACTTAAGGGAAGTGTGGAACAATATAATTGATGATGATGTAAATATGTCACTTTTGTACATATTGATTGCCAAGTGCTGTGGTAGATTAACTTCTAAGAATGAACACAATGACTCTCACTGTTTTAAAACCCCTTTCTTTTGAATGTTTTTGGAAAGTGCGAATATCATATGACCTCACTCCCATGATTTAGCTATATTATATAGTTTAAAAAGATTATCTGAGTGGGTCTGCTTTAATCATGTAGCTCTTTAAAAGAAGAGAGTTTACTCCTGATATTGGTAAAAGGGAAGTCAAAGAGATTTGAAGCATACAAACTTGATGCTAGCTTAAAAAGGAAGGTGGTTATGTGACACGAATATGGGCAGACTCTAGAGGTTAAGGTTCTACTGAAAGTAATCCAGTAGATGAGATCTCTAGATAGATCTCTAGAAAGTAATCTAGTAGAAGAAATTGTATTCTGCCAACATCACAAATGAGCTTGGAAGCAAATTCTTCCCTAGGTGTACCACGTAGAATTCCAGCCCAAATAATTATTTTCATTATGGCTTTTTGAGAATCTTACATGGGAATCCCAAAAGAGTCAGCCATGACTTTTGTCCTACAGAACTGTGATATAACAATTGAGTATTGTTTTAAGACCTTAAATATGTGATAATTCGTTGTGCTTTAATATAAGCTAATACAGTGCCTCCAGGACTTCCAGATAAATTTATAGAGCTGACATTAGGCATTTAATGTTGTGCCTGAAGTGAAGTTGTAGATGGAGAAAGAGATTAAGACATTAGAATTAGGTCATACAGGTTGAAACATATGAAATAGCTGATATTGAACTGCTTTTGACCTATAAAAGTGGAAGTTTCATAGAGTCCAACCTAATGCAAAGTGTTAAAATCCTGAGTGCACTAAATTGTCCAACATTTTTCTGTCTGAAAGAGGTAGATGGACATTGCCAATGTTTAACATTCTGAACCGATTTTTCCCCACAAATTCAGTATCATTGGAAGTTTGAAATCAAATGATACCTTCGATGGATGAAGAACATTTTAACCCTTTGGTTATGAGTCAGTTTACTTATTCAGATCTTTAGTTTTGTAAAGCAGTCTACATAAAAGATAGGAGAGCTTGAAACATGGCAATGTGAAAGGGGATAGGAAGAATTCAATGCAAACCATTCTTAGTAAAAATTAGGCAGATGTAACGATTTTCAAAATTATTCCCAAGCATGACTACATTTCAGTATAAAATTAAAAATGGATATAGAAATAGCTTCTTAAGTCAAGAAGCATTTGCACATATTTGATGAACTGCAATTGTCAAAAGTTCATTGAGTTACAAAATTCAGAGGAAAAATTCTGAGTTATCAAATCAGAATCGGCTTATGACCTTCCAGCAGGAAAACAATATTTTAAAGCACACAGTCAAAACAAATAAATGGAAGGACTAGGCCTTTTTAAAGGTCAAAAAATAACAAGTAGTTCTGGACTAATTGTTATCGGTGTGTTCAATGTGAGTGGTGGAGTATGGGGAAAGGAATCAATGAGGAGCAGTCTGGAAGAAGGTTCCAAAACAGATATGTAACAAGAGAGGATAAGACTTAGACAGAGTGCACTGAATGAAATGTAAAGGGGGAATTAGGATAGGAAAACTTGACCAGGCACGGTAGCTCATGGCTGTAATCCCAATACTTTGGGAGGCTGAGGTGGGCAGATCATGAGGTCAAGAGCTTGAGACCAGCCTGGTCAACATGGTGAAAACCCATCTCTACTAAGGATACAAAAATTAGCTGGGCATGGTGGGAAATTAGCTGGGCGTGGTGGAAAATTAGCCGGGCATGGTGGCGCATGCCTGTAATCCCAGCTACTCTGGAGGCTGAGGCAGGAGGCAGGAGAATTGCTTGAACCTGGGAGGTGGAGGTTGCAGTGAGCCGAGATCGCGCCACTATGCTCCAGCCTGTGTGACAGAGCAAGACTCCATCTCAAAAAAAAAAAAAAAAAAAAGAAAAAGAAAAAAAGAAAACGTTGGCTGTTTGCTTAGTATTTGAGTGTTTGAAGATACCATGCAGCAGCAAATACTGGGAGAAGAAAGAAAATTTTGTCTATAAAAAATGTGCCCCAATAAACATACGTGTGCATGTGTCTTTATAGCAGCATGATTTATATTCCTTTGGGTATATGCCCAGTAATGGGATGGCTGGGTCAAATGGTATTTCTAGTTCTAGATCCCTGAGGAATCGCCACACTGTCTTCCACAATGGTTGAACTAGTTTACAGTCCCACCAACAGTGTAAAAGTGTTCCTATTTCTCCTCTCCAGCACCTGTTGTTTCCTGACTTTTTAATGATCGCCATTCTAACTGGTGTGAGATGATATCTCATTGTGGATTGGATTTGCATTTCTCTGATGGCCAGTGATGATGAGCATTTTTTAATGGGTGCAGCACACCAACATGGCACATGTATACATACGTAACAAACCTGCACATTGTGCACATGTACCCTAGAATTTAAAGTATAATAAAAAATATATATAAAAAATAAAAAAATGTGGAACAAGCTTTCCCTCTGTTATGTTAATGTACTATGTATCAGCCACCTGTAAATAATGCTGGAGTCAGATTAAAGTACTGCAACCTATATGAGGTCTAGTGAAGAACTTTAACATGGAGGGATAAAAATGAGTCAGTAACTCACTGAAATTGAAAAATTAAGGCTTTAGAATCAGTTAACATGAAGTAGGATTCTAGCCGCCTCTAAGTTTTGTGAAATTTGGTAGCTCTAAACAATTTCTATGTTTAAATGTCTCCTGTAATACATGATTTTCTGTTTTATAATATGGTTAAATGAGCCATAAAGTAGTTGGTTCGATGAAAGAGTAAGTATTCAACAATTTTTTTTTTTTACTTTTTTAAATTGATAAGAGGGTAAGAAAAAGAAGTTTCTATGGAACACCATGGAAAGGCTTGTGGCTATGCTTCATTGATCATGACTACATGTAGTTTAATTATATGGCCAGAAGCTAGGAGTTAACACTTTAAAAACTTAGGTAAGTCCAGATTTCATGTCCGTCTATTTAACATTTCTTACTCCAGAGTAATTTTTGCAATAACAAGGAACTGAGATAGAAAGAAATGATAAATAAATCTCAAGTAGAAGATGAGATGAAGAAATTCTTAGTTTACTTTTTTATTTTTTTATTTTTATTTATTTGTTTTTTTGAGACGGAGTCTTGCTCTGTCGCCCAGGCTGGAGTGCAGTGGTGCGATTTTGGCTCACTGCAAGCTCCGCCTCCCAGGTTCACGCCATTCTCCTGCCTCAGCCTCCCGAGTAGCTGAGACTACAGGCGCCCGCCACCACGCCTGGCTAATTTTTTTGTATTTTTAGTAGAGACAGGGTTTCACCGTGTTAGCCAGGATGGTCTCGATCTCTTGACCTCGTGATCCACCCGCCTAGGCCTCCCA
The DNA here is from genome assembly GCF_029281585.2 of Gorilla gorilla gorilla. NCBI lineage: Eukaryota > Metazoa > Chordata > Mammalia > Primates > Hominidae > Gorilla > Gorilla gorilla. The sequence goes on from NC_086017.1 coordinate 177,500,723, forward strand.
AAGTGCTGTGATTACAGGCGTGAGCCACTACGCCTGTCCAGAAATTCTTAGTTTTAAAAGAGAACTGGATATACACAAATACAAACACTGTTATTATTTAAATATTTAGGACTTCAACTGAGATTATTCTCTTGGTCTGTTAATTGAAGAACTAATCAATTTTTTTTCTGATAATATCTAAAACACAGTTAACACACAGCCAGTCTTTGAAATGTAAAAGGAAAAATAACACATATGACAATTTTATGTCAGTTTAGAGATGCCAGCTAGAGTATTTTTGAAAAATAAGAGAAATCCTTTTCATCAAGCTACTCTCAGCTGTAAGTCCTAGAAATTTTATGAGAAAAATATTATTCTATAAAATAAGAAAACAATTTCACTCACATATGAGAATAAAAATAATAGTAATTTTGCACTGATCATTAAAAATGCAAACACTAAGAAAGATTTTATAAATAATTTAGCAAATTCTGAAATTCAGTTCCTAATTTCTGTCTAGTCTTTTTCAGAAGTATCTAATAATACAAACCTAGATAAATCATGTTCAAATTTTGAAATACAGATCTATAAACACAATTTGTATAAATGACCAACAACTTTTGCTAATCGAAAAACAAAATACATCATATTGCAGATGTTTTTCCTTTTTGACTAGGATCATCTATCAATGACCTGAAATAACTTAGAAAAACAAAGAAAAAAGAAACATATGCATTTGAAGTATTATTGGTTCTGAAGTATTATTTTCATTCCTATTATTATTAAAGAACAATAGAAAATAGGTAAACATATGGTTCTAAAATTTTAGCGTGCATCAATATTAATAGTAATAAAAGCAACCACTAATAGTACAACTAACATATTGAGGGTTCAGTTGGGGAAAAGAAATTTATTTGAATTACCTCTTATTTTGTACAGTAATCTTATGAGATTATTCTACTATTATCTTAATTTTGACAAAGAGATTGTGATTCTATCTCTTGGAACAGAGTTTCTGTCATCTGTATTTTTAATAAGATTCCCAGGTATTGATGCAAATCAAAGTTTAAATGATTTAAGCTCTGTAAAAATTTCTCAATCCATTTAGTAGGTTAAGGTTCAGGATATATTTGCCAAGATTCCCAGAAATAAGCTGATTATTTTTAGAGAGTAAAACATTTTAATCAGGAAACTCCAAAATCTTCCTGTGTCCAATGGACTGATATTTTCCTAGCTATTTAAGCAAAATTTATATATTTCAAATTATTTGATCTATGATATGCAATGCACCTTTTCTTTCCAATTAGCATTGGAAATGTTTAACTTTTATTCTGTAATTAAATCAAGTCACTATAACTAGGAAAACACATAAATATTCACCTACACAAAATATTAAGTAATTAAAATTTATGAAGAAAGCAAGACTACACAAACGTGATATGTTAGAAGAACCAACTAAAATTCTGTTCCAACAGATTTAGGCTGTTCAAAAAGTTACATCTTTAACTTTGATTTAAAGTTTAACAGGTCTTGTGTCTTGAATTACCAGAATGTGCACTATATAAACCCTTTAAACATGCAATATTTTCACCTGTCTTCTGCATTACATTCTTTCTAAGACCTTGGCATAGCAATTAAAATAAGAAACATATTTTTAAATAATGTTTTCAGTTATAGTTTCCAAAACATTTCTTTTCTCCTCCCTTCTGGCTTATTTCTCTCTCTGACTCATACAAAACCACAAGAGGAACTTGAAAGATACTTTAGTTGCTATTTCTGACCTTAATAACAAATGCAAAATGTAAGCTCATCAGTATAAAATAATTACATATATATTCTATATATTACATTGTAATAGAAAATAAAGATATATACCCATTTTGACTTGATTGTTTAGGCAGCCAGAATTTTTAAAACCATATATTAATTCAACCATCCATTCTTAGTTGATGTATTCAATGGTACTGTGCTCATTCTAACAATGGCTTCTAACATTCAAGTAATTTTTAGGAAACATTTTATCTTTTTCTTCAAATATCACAGCATGCCAAGTGGAGTTCTAAGTGTTACATCTAACAGAGAAAATTTTGCAATTGAAATTTGAAAATAAATATACATTCTCAAGAAATTTTAATCTTTTATTGCTATTTTAAAGTGTTATGGGAGTAAAATATAATACCACTGGACTTAAAGAAACCTTCAAGAAATCTTGTTGTAAAACTCAATTTAGAGATTAAAGAACTTGAGGTCATTATAAAACAAGTGAGCTTCAGTGATACTAACACTCCAACACTTAGGTCTCCTGTTAGAACACTGTTGGATTTACCCTAAACTGTGTGACTTTTTTTTATTCCTTTCTCTAAGGAATAAAATACACCCAATCTATTACCTAGACAACCACAGTTACCTTTTAAAAGTTATCTCTGGTTTTATTCTTGTTATGTACAAAATGGATTTGAGGAGCCACTTAAATTTCAAATTTCAGAGAGAATATGTGGGTAATCTAGCTTAGGTCATAGACCTGTCCTTGATTTTAGACTGCAGCTACTAGATTGCTTTTAATGGATATGAGGTAATTAGTTAACATTTACTCACTTTCACTCTGTGTAATACACTGCTCTGACGGTTTACACATTTCAATCCACTTAATTATTATAGCAAATGTGATATTGGTGCTGTTTTTATTCCATTAAAGAAAATTGTGATACTGACTAAAAATATTATTAATATAATAAATGCCCTCTCTTCCTTCATGAAGCAAGCATTCTTCTTAGGGATATATTCTTGTGAAAGGATTCTGAATTTAAAAGCTTTATCTATATTAAGACCATACCAATAAGATAAAATAATTATGATAATCTATAAGACTAAATAACTGTCACAGGAGACTTATTCTGAAGACCAGTACCATGTGAAACATATTATTAATTATGTAGAAAATGTTCATTACTTCACCCCAAAATACCTAGACAATTTGAATGTGAATAAATTCAGTCCTGACCTCTGCTTTAAGTGGGGAATTTATTTTATTTTATTTATTTTTTTTAATTTTTAAAATTTTTTTGAGACAGAGTCTCACTCTGTCACCCAGGCTGGAGTGCAGTGGTGCGATCTCAGCTCACTGCAACCTCCGCCTCCCAGGTTCAAGCGATTCTCCTGACTCAGCCTCCTGAGTAGCTGGGATTACAGGTGCCCACCACTATGCCGAGCTAATTTTTTGTGTTTTTAGTAGAGATGGGGTTTCACCATGTTGGCCAGGCTGGTCTCGAACTCCTGACCTCATGATTCGCTTGCCTTGGCTTCCCAAAGTGCTGGGATACAGGCGTGAGCCACCACGCCCGGCCTAAGTGAGGAATTTTTAATAGAGGATTTTGAAATCATTTTGTGGCACAAGGGCATACAGCTAATTATGACAAAATGATTTTAAATGCTTTTCGTTTATTTGTTGGTTTTGATTGGTTGCTTGGTTGGTTGGTTTTTATCTGCTGCAGAATCAGAAACTTTGGAAAAGCAATTTCTTAAAGAATATGAGTAAAAAAGTATCTGTATCTAAATAAAGAAAAAATGTTTAATTCAGGCACTGACAGTAGTTCAAAGGAGGCGTCAATACTTCAAATCAGCAATGAGAAGTTTCCAATGTCTCTTCTGAAATACTCAAAGTGAGGAGCCGGGAATAACTTGCCACTATCTCTGGGTCATGGGTTTGGATATAAATGAGCAACCAGGCACTACTGTTAGTCATAATACAGCATCTGTTCTATGCTAGCAATTATCATTTTTTCAAATGAAATTTGATGGATGCTGTTAGCAGCTGATACGTCATTGGTATAATTTTACTTTTTATATACATGCCACACGTGATGAACTCTAGTTTAATTTGTATATTTTACTATTCTGTGAACACCATTACAAGCAAATCAAATTTCTCTGAACTGATAAAATATGGGTGTGTGTGTCTTATTTGATTCTATTACTCAAGTGGATTTAAAATTTTTATGATGACAAAACTAAATAAGGGGATTTCATCTTAAGTACATTGTGTCTATTGCAATAAGCCTGGAAGAGTGAAGAGAACTGTGACTCACTTAGAAGGCAGTAGAAGACAGCTGAGAAATTCCCCCAAAGCTTGAATATTAAGAACTTACTATATTTTATAGGTATTATTTCTAAATTAGTCGTTATTTTATGTAGGGACTTTTAAAATAAGACAAAACAAGGTTTTTATTAATCTGGATTTACTGTTGGTGATTAGTAAAAAGTTTTAAGTTGCAATATATGCATTTTAAAGGATATGTCTATTGCAGGAGATTTTTACCATTATTTTTAAGTGATCCCAACATTTGTTCTTTTTACTGCTACTAGATAATTAGAAATAATGATTTACCTTTATGTTTTCTAATCAGATGATGATTTTTAATTACATGTGTATTTATGTTAAAATGTCATTTGAATATAGTCATTTTATCATTAATCCATGAATTTTGTTTTCTAATTAGTTTTTATGTATGCCTAAATAGATTGCTATAATTTTGTGTTATTAACTTGACAAGAATATTTCACTTTTTAAAGAACCCAGTACAGTTGGATAATACAATTGGTATTCAGTGTTTTTAAAAAAATCACTATTTAGTAACAATGAGGAATATGCATTGTTTTCTGTTTTTGCTTATTTTCCACTCATTTCTCATACCTACGATTAGGCAAAATAACAAAATTTACAAAATTAACTTATTCATGACCTTATGTGAAAAACTAGTGAGTCAGCAGAAAGGGAAAAGAGGCTTGAACAGTTCTACATGCAGCCCTGCTTTGTTGTTGCGAAAAACTTGCCCACTTACTGTATAATCTTGAGCAAGTGCCTTAAGTTCCCTGACCCTCAGTTGCATTCTTGCTATAGTGAGTATTAGACTAGATAATGACCTGAAATTCTTGCAGCTTGATGATACTTTTTTTTTTTTTTCTGGGAAAGGTAATATCATGACAAAAAAATATAGCTGAAATTTGTTATACTTTTTATTGACTGGGTTTTGGGGTTTTTTAAAGAAAATACTGCATAGTTGACACTATGCAGAATAACTACATCTTAAATAATTCTTTAAAAAATAATATCTGCAGAAATTTAACAGTGGTAACTAATGTGATGTAGTCTGTTAGCAGTATATTTAAGTATGGCTATATTATAACTCTTCTGTCTCTTTCATAATTAACCAAATCAAACCAAACCAAACAAAACATAAAACAAGATGGTGGAGAAGAGAAAAATAACATTTAAAAACAGAGAGAATATTGTTCGTTGGTATAAAACATTTAAAGTTGGCAGAATGACATAACATGTTCTCTGCGATCTATTAGAGATACCCACATGGAAAAGCAATAATTTCAAAGATGCAAACTTGGGGTATGGTGACTCAAGCCTGTAATCCTAGCACTTTGGAGGCCCAGGCAGGAGAGTTGCTTGAGCCCAGGAGTTCAAGACCAGACTGGGCATCATAGTGAGATCTCCCTTTCTCTCCAAAAAAAAAAATTAAATTAAATTAAAAATAGATTAGCTATTGTGGTGGTGTGCACCTGTGGTCCCAGCTACTAAGGAGGCTGAGGCTGCAATGAGCTGTGATTGTGCCACTGCGCTCCAGACTGGGCAACAAAGCAAGACTTTGTCTCAAAATAAATAAATAAAATAAAATAAAAAATGCAAATGTTTCATGAATTCCAGTGCAAATTTGATTTGTAGAGGATAATTCTTTTTTTTTTTTTTTTTTTGAGATGGTGGGTTGCTCTGTTGCTCAGGCTGGAGTGCAGTGGCACAATCTTGGCTCACTACAACCTCTGCCTCCTGGGTTCAAGCAATTCTCCTGCCTTAGCCTCCTGAATAGCTGGGACAACTGGCGCAGGCCACCACTCCTGGCTAATGTTTGTATTTTTAATAGATACGGGGTTTCACCATATTGGTCAGGCTGGTCTCGAACTGCTGACCTCAGGCGATCCACCCACCTCGGCCTCTCAAATTGCTGGCATTACAGGCATGAGCCACAGCACCCAGTGGAGGATACTTCTTAAAGAAGTGAATTCTAAATTGTTTGTGTCTCTTCTTTCCCCCTGCCCCCTTCCTTTCCTTCTCCATTTCTCTATCCTGCCTCTCCCTCTTCCAAAAACAAAAACACAAGATCAAATTGAAGAATGTTTTAGTATCTATTTCAGCACATAAGATCTGATGGCGACACATAAAATCCGATGTAAAATGTAAGCAAAGAAATAGAAAATATTAATAAATTGTTTTTAATCTCTTTTTTAAAGGTATTTTAAAATATTAGAAGCATATAAGCTAATAAAAAGTACTTCTGTTTTTGAATCTGTTGTTGGAAGTCTGAATTCATTGAGAAAAAGTGTGTTGCTGGGCATTATCGTGAAGAATATGCAATTTAAATATATACCTATTTGTACATTCAGTTTCCTAAAGTAAAAGAAACAGGAAAGGAACATCTCTGAGTGATGCAACATCAGATACATAATAAAAATAAATGACTCTTCTGCAACTTTTAAAGGAAAACCAAAGTGATGAAATTCTTCTCTGAGCTAGTAAGCTTTAATAACACTTTCAGAGTTTCCTGAATTTAAAAGAAAGGCAGAATAAGGGCAGTTATGCCTTGTGAACCCTAATATCATTACCATTTTAAAAACATAATCCCTAACTAAGACATTTGAAAAACTGCTGTTAAAATTTCTGTTTGGTCAGTTTTAACTTAAGCAGACCATACTTTGACATGTTAATCATAGTTTCCAATTTTAAAGAATGGTGACTCATTAAATTTTAGTGTATATTATGAATAATAATTATATTACTCTGTAAATACTAGTGTATACTATATACATATTAGTGCTTAATTATTTTACAAGGATAAGAACATTTTCTTGGAGGCCATTTTCATATAACAACTTCTTTCCCTTTGGGTAGATACCCAGGAGTCGGATTACTGGATCAAATGGTACATCTACTTTTAGCTCTTTAAGGAATCTCCATATTGTTTTTCATAGTGGTTGTACTAATTTACATTTCCACCAGCAGTGTATATGTGTTCCTTTTCCCCTACATCCACAGCAGACATTTATTGTTTTTTAACTTTTTAATAATGGCTATTCTTACAAGAGTAAGGTAATATCTCATTGTGGTTTTAATTTGCCTTTCCCTAATGATTAGTGAGGTTGAGCATTTTTTCAGGTGTTTGTTGGCTATTTGTATGTCTTCATTTGAGTAATGCCTATTCATGTCCTTTACTCACTTTTTAATGGGATTGTTTGTTTTTTCCTTGCTGATTTATTTAAGTTCCCTATAGATTCTGGATACCAGTCCTTTGTTGCAGGCATAATTTGCAAATATTTTCTCCCATTCTGTGGTTGTCTGTTTACTCTCCTGATTATTTCTTTTGCTGTGCAGAAGTTTTTAATTTTAATTAGGTCCCATATATTTATTTTTTCTTTATTTGCTTTTGGAATTAGTCACAAATTATTTGCCTAGGCTGATTTCTAGAAGAGTTCTTCCAATATTGTCTTCTAGAATTTTTATAGTTTCATTTCCACATTAAATATGATGTTAGCTGTAGGCGTGTAAGTATGATTGTTAGCTGTAGGCGTGTAACATTATGTGGCTTTTATTATTTTGAGGTAGGCCCTCTTTATGCATACTTTGTTGAGAGTTTTTACTATAAAGTGATTCTGAATTATGTCAAATGCTTTTTCTCCATCTATTTAAATAATATGGTTTTTGTTTTTAATTGTTTATGGGATGTATCACATTTGTTGACATGTGTATGTTAAACCATCCCTACACCTCTGGGATAAAACCCACTTGATCATGATGGATTATCTTTTCAATGTGCTGTTGAATTCAGTTAGCTAGTATTTTATTGAGGATCGTTGCATCTATGCTCATTAGGAAAATTGGTCTGTAGGTTTTTTGTTTTTGTTGTTGTTGTTGTTGTTGTTGTTGTGCTCTGTCCTGGTTTTGGTATTGGGGTGATACTAACTTCACAGAATAATTTAGGGAGGATTTCCTCTTTCTCAATCTTTTGGAATAGTTTCAGTAAGATTGGTGCCGGTTATTCTTTGAATGTCTGGTAGAATTCAGCTGTGAATCCATCTTGTTCTTGGCTTTTTTTGGCATTTTTTAAATTGCTGATTCAATCTCACTGCTTGTTATTGATCTGTTCAAGGTTTCTATTTCTTCCTGATTTAATGTGGGAAAGTTGTATGATTCCAGCAATTTATTCATTTTCTCTAGGTGTTCTAATTTGTGAGTCTAAAGGTGTTCATAGGAGTCTCAAATCATCTTTGGTATTTCTGTTGTGTTGGTTGTAATGTCTCTAGTTTCATTTCTAATTGAGCTTATTTGGATCTTCTCTCTTCTTTGTTAATCTAGCTAATGGACTATCAATTTTGTTCATTTTTTCAAAGAGCCAGCTTTGTTTCATCGATTTTTGTATTTTTTTATGTTTGCATTATATTTAGTTCTGCTCTGATCATTGTTATTTATTTTCTTCTTCTAGCTTTAGGTTTAGTTTATTCTTGTTTCTCCAGTTCCTTGAGGTAAATATTAGGTTATCAATTTGTGCTCCTTCAGACTTTTTGATGTAGGTGTTTAGTACTATAAACTTTCCTCTTAGCCCTGCGTTTTTGTTGTATCCCAGAGGTTTCGATAACTTGTATTATTATTGTCATTCAATTCAAAGGATTTTTTTTAAATTTCCAGTTTGATTTTATTTTTAAGCCAGCTATCATTCAGGAGATTATTTAATTTCCATTTATTTGTATAGTTTTGAGAGTTCATTTTGGGGTTGATTTCTATTTTTATTCTGCAGTGATCTGAGAAGATACATGATAAGATTTTGATTTTTTAAAATTTATGGAGACTGATTTTGTGGCCTCTCATATTGTCTGTCTTGGAGTATGTTTCATGTGCTGATGAGAAGACTATACATTCTGCAGTTCTTTGGTAAAATGTTCTGTAAATATCTGTTAAGTTCATTTGTTCTAGCATGTCATTTGAATTCATTGTTCCTCTGTTAACTTTATGTCTCAAAGATCTGTCTAGTGAGTGTTGTCAGTGGTGTATTGAAGTCTCCCACTGTTTTTGTTTTGTTTTCTATCTTATTTCTTAGGTCTAGTAGTATTTTTTTATGAATCTGGAAGCTCCAGTGTTTGGTGCATATAAATTTAGGATTATAATATCTTTTTGTTGGATTGATCCTTTTATCATTATATAGTAGCCGTCTTTTTTTTTGCTTTTGCTTTTGTTTCTTTGAAGTCTATTTTGTCTGATATAAGAATAGCTACTTCTGCTCCATTTTGGTTTCCATTTGCACAAAGTATCTTTTTCCATGCTCTTCCCTTGAGTTTATATAAATCCTCCCATGTTAGGTGAGTCTCTTCAAGACAGCAGGTATTTGGATTGGATTGTGATTGTGTACCAGTTCTACCATTCTGTATACATACATATATATACATATACGTGTGTGTGTGTGTATGTGTATATATATATTTTTTTTATTATTTTTTTTTTGAGAGGGAGTCTCCCTCTGTCACCCAGGCTGGAGTGTAGTGGCGCGATCTTGGCTCACTGCAACCTCTGCCTCCCAGGTTCAAGTAATTCTCCTACCTCAGCCTCCTGAGTAGCTGGGATTACAGGCACGCTCCACCACACCTGGCTAATTTTTGTATTTTTAGTAGAAATGGGGTTTCACCATGTTAGCCAGGCTGGTCTCAATCTCATGACCTGGTGATCCACCTGCCTTGGCTTCCCAAAGTGTTGGGATTACAAGGTGTGAGCCACTGTGCCCCGCCCATTCTGTATATTTTAAGTGGAGCATTTACCTCATTTACATTAAATGTTAATATTGAGATGTGAGGTATTTTTCTCTTCATCATGTTAGTTGTTACCTAGATAGATTAATTTTCATTATGTTACTGTTATATAGGCTCTGTGAGCTTTAAGCTTTCAAGAGTTTCTATTTTGGTGGATATTGGGCTTTTGTTTCAAGGTTTAGAATTTCTCTTAGCATTTCTTGTAGTGCTACTTTGATAGTGACAAATTCCTTCAGCATCCGTTTGTCTGAAAATCACTTTATTTCTCTTACATTTATGAAATTTGTTTCTGCAGGATTCAAAATTCTTGGCTGACAGTTGTTCTCTTTATGGTTGTTGAAGTTAGGATCTCAATCCCTTCTAGCTTGTAAGGTTTCTGCTGAGAATTCTGCTGTTTGTTAGGTTTTCCTTTGGAATTTACCTGATGTTTTTGGCTCCTACTCTTAAAATTTATTTCTTTATGTTGACTTTAGATAGCCTGATAACTGTATGCCTTTTTTTAAGACCTTTTTGCAATGAATTTTCCAGGAATTCTTTGAACTTCTTGGATTTAGTTATCCAGATCTCTAGATAGGCCAGGAAAGATTTCCTCAATTATTTCCTTAAATAAGTTTTCCATAAATATTTTCTCTTCTCCCTAAGAAACAACAATTATTCTTAAGTTTGGCCATTTTACATAATTCCTTATTTCTTGGAGACTTTTTTAAAATTCTTTTTTCTTTATTTTTGTCTGATTGGGTTAATTAAAAAAACTTTGCCCTCAAGCTCTGAGATTCTTTCTTTTACTTGTTCCAATCTATTATTCAAGCTTTCCACTGTATTTAGTAATTCCTTAAGTGTATCTTTCATTTAGAGAAGTCCTGATTGTTTTTTCTTGATTATATCAATTTCTCTAGAAAATTTTTTATTCATATCCTGAGCTTCTTTTAAAAATTTCCTTATACAATTTCCATTTTTACCTTTCTCTGATATCTCTTTGAGTAGCTTAGTAATCAACTGTCTGAATTCCTTATCTGGTATGTCAAAGATTTTATCTTTGCTTGGATCCATTGCTGGAGAGCTAGTGTGATCTTTTCAGGGTGTTATTAGAGTCCTGTTTTGTCATATTACCAGAGTTAATTTTCTGGTTCCCTCTCATTTGAGTAGACTATTTCTTCTAATTATTATTGAACTTATGTATGATTTGCCTGTGTTTCTTTTTGTTGTTGTTTGCTTTGTAATTTTTTTTCCTTAAAGATGAGACACTAATGTTTATAGTTAATTATAGCCTAATTCAGTACTTGGTGCTTTCAGGGATGAAGACTCTGTAAGAGTTCCTTGGTTATTGAGAGTCTTTGTATGATAGTTTTTTCATATGCTGGTTGTTGTAGAAATGTGTTCAGTGTGTAAATAAGTTCACTGTCTCTTATGGGGTTGGAATGGTAGAGGTCTCTTAAAGCTTATCTTGTTTCCTTGTGGCATGCACTTATTTATTTCTTTCTTTTCCCCCAGTATTTCATTTACTGGCTTGATGTTTCATGCTTCCGGCTGGTAGGGAAGGTGTCCCCAACTGGTGTGAGATGGTATCTCATTGTGGTTTTGATTTGCATTTCTCTAATGACTAGTGATGATAAGCTTTTTTTCATATGTTTGTTGACCACATAAATGCCTTCTTTTGAGGAGTGTCTGTTCATAGCCTTCACCTGCTTTTAATGGGGTTTTCTTTTTTCCTTTTAAATGTGTTTATGTTCCTTGTAGATTCTGGATATTAGACCTTTGACAGATGGATAGATTGCAAAAATATTCTCCCATTTTTTAGGCTGCCTGTTCACTCTGACGATAGTTCCTTTTTCTGTGCAGAAGATCTTTAGCTTAATTAGATCCCATTTATCAATTTTGGCTTTTGTTGTCATTGCTTTTGGTGTTTTAGTCATAAAGTCTTTGCCCATGCCTATATCCTGAATGGTATTGCCTAGGTTTTCTTCTAGGGTTTTTATGGTTTTAGGATATGCATTTAAGTCTTTAATCCACCTTGAGTTAATTTTTTATAAGGTGTAGGGAAGGGGTCCAGTGTCAGTTTTCTGCATATGGTAGCCATTTTTCCCAGCACCATTTATTAAATAGGGAATCCTTTCACATTGCTTGTTTTTGTAAGGTTTGTCAAAGATCAGATGGCTGTGGATATGTGGTGTTATTTCTGAGGCCTCTCTTCTGTTCCATTGGTATATATGTATGTTTTGGTACCAGTACCATGCTGTTTTGGTTACTGTAGCCTTGTAGTATAGTTTGAAGTCAGGTAGTGTGATGTCTCCAGCTTTGTTCTTTTTGCTTAGGTTTGTCTTGGCTATACGGGCTCTTTTTTTGGTCCCATGTGCAATTTAAAGTAGTTTTTTCTAGTTCTGTGAAAACAGTCAATGGTAGCTTGATAGATATAACATTGAATCTATAAATTACTTTGGGGAGTCTGGCCATTTTCATGATATTGATTCTTCCTATCCATGAGCATGGAATGTTTTTCCATTTGTTTGTGTCCTCTTTTATTTCTTTGAGGAGTGGTTTGTAGTTCTCCTTGAATAGGTCCTTCAAGTGCTTTGTAATTTGTATACCAAGGTACTTTATTTTCTTTGTAGCAATTGTGAATGGGAGTTCACTCATGATTTGGCTCTCTGTCTATTATTGGTGTATAGGAATGCTTGTGATTTTTGAACATTGATTTTGTATCCTGAGACTTTGCTGAAGTTGCTTATCAACTTAAAGAATTTTTGGGCTGAGACAATGGGGTTTTTCAAATATACAATCATGTTATCTGCAAACAGAGAAAATTTGACTTCCTCTCTTCCTAACTGAATATCCTTTATTTCTTTCTCCTGCCTGATTCCCCTGGTCAGAACTTCCAATTCCATGTTGAATAGAAGTGGTGAGAGAGGGCATCCTTGTCTTGTGCCAGTTTTCAAAGGGATTGCTTCCAGCTTTGACCCATTCAGTATGATATTGGCTATGGTTTGTCATATATAGCTCTTAATATTTTGAGATATATTCTATCAATACCTAGTTCGTTGAGTGTTTTTAGCATGAAGGGCTGCTGAATTGTATCAAAGGCCTTTTCTTCATTTATTGAGATAATCATGTGGTTTTTGTCATTAGTTCTGTTTATGTGATGGATTATATTTTTCAGTTTGCATATGTTGAACCAGCCTTGCATCCCAAGGATGAAGCCTACCTGATCGTGGTGAATAAGCTTTTTGATGTGCTGCTTGATTCACTTTGCCGGTATTTTATTGAGAATTTTTTGCATTGATATTCATTAAGGATATTGGCCTGACATTTTGTTGTTGTTGTGTCTCTGTCAGGTTTTGGTATCATGATGATGCTGGCCTCTTAAAACAAGTAAGGGGGGAGTCCATCTTTTTCTATTGTTTGGAATAATTTTAGAAAGAATGATACCAGCTCCTCTTTGTATCCCTGGTAGAAATTGGCTGCGAATTCAACTGGTCTTGGGCATTTTCTTGGTTGGTAGACTATTAATACTGTTCCAATTTCAGGCATGGAAACTGAACAACCTGTTCCTGTATGACTACTGGGTAAATAACAAAATTAAGGCAGAAATAAATATGTTCTTTGAAACCAATGAGAAGAAAGACACAATGTACCAGAATCTCTGGGACACAGCTAAAGCAGTGTTAAGAGGGAAACTTATAGCACTAAAGGCCCACGTCAGAAAGTGGGAAAGATCTGAAATCAACACCCTAATATCACAATTAAAAGAACTAGAGAAGCAAGGGCAAACAAATGCAAAAGCTAGCAGAAGACAAGAAATAACTAAGATCAGAGCAGAACTGAAGGAGACAGAGACATGAAAACCCGTCAAAAAATAAATGAATCCAGGAGCTGTTTTTCTGAAAAGCCTAACAAAATAGACTGCTAGCCAGACTAATAAAGAAGTAAAGAGAAAAGAATCAAATAGACACAGTAAAAAATGATAAAGGGGATATCACCACTGAGCCCAAGGGAAAAAAATCAGATAATATTATAAACACCTCTATGCAAATAAACTATAAAATTTAGAAGAAATGCATAAATTCCTGGACACATACACCCTCCCAAGATTAAACCAGGAAGAAGCTGAATCCCTGAATACACCATGCATTTAAAAACTATATTGTTCTTATTGAATCCGCTTGTCAGCTTTGTCAAAAATCAGTGTATCATACGTGTTAGTCTTGTTACTTTGTTCCATTAATCTGTATGTTTATTTTATACAAATATAAGTCTGTCTTTCTAACTATAGCAGTAAGGTAAATGTAAGTTATCTATTATCTTATTTTTCACAATTATTTTGCTTATTCTAATTCCCTGGCTTTTTAATATACATTTCAGAATCAAATTTCTTTTTAGAAAGCCTTCTGTTAGAATAGTAATTGAAATTGTCTTGAATCTATAGACCAGTACACATTTTATCATAACAATGTAATGTCTTTGAGTCCATGATATGCTCGTATCTTCAGTATAATCACCATTAATTTTTACAGTAATATTTTCAGTCTACAGGTTGCAAATTTCAGTTCAGTGTATAGTTTTTGAATATAGTTTCTTAAATTTATCTTTAAATGTTTCATATCCTAATGATATATTACACAATTTTTTCCAAAATTAATGCCCAATTCGGTGTTGTTAGTGTAAATAAATATATTTACTTGTTAAACATAGTCCTGAAAACTCTTACTACTTCTAGTAAATTTTGAAAATGTCTTAAAATTTTTAACTTTTTTAAAAAAATAATTAATTTATTTATTTTGTGACTGAGTCTCGCTTTGTTGCCCAGGCTAGGGTGCAGTGGCTTGATCTCTGCTCACTGCAACCTCCACCTCCCAGGTTCAAACAATTCTTCTGCCTCAACCTCCCAAGTAGCTGGGATTACAGGCATGTACCACCACACCGGGCTGATTTTTGTATATTTAGTAGAGATGGGGTTTCACCATGTTGGCCAGGCTGGTCTCAAACTCCTGACCTCAGGTAATCCACCCGCCTTGGCCTCCCAAAGTGCTGGGATTACAGGCGTGAGCCAAAGCGCCTGGCCGATTTTCAATATTTTTATGAATTTTCTCTGCGTTATATAGGGTAGGGCATACAATATTATATTAAATGGGAATGATGAGAAAAGACTCACTTGTCTTGTTCTAGATCTTAGGGAAAAATTACTTTAAACTTTCTCAGTGAATAGAATGTGAATCCTGATTAAGTGTAGACACTTTCTACCGGGTTGAGAAAATTGTTTATATTCCTAGTTTTCTGAGAGCCATTAAACCAAGTGAGTAAGAAATATTTTCAAATTTGTTTTCTGGGATCTATTGAGATGATCACATGATTTTTCATTTAAAAATAGTTTAATGTAACTGATTACATTGATTCACTTTATAATGTGGTATAAACATTTTATTCTTAGGATAAACCATACTTGATTATTATATTGTCTCTTCATAAAATTGTATTAAAGATTTTATATCTGTGTTCTATAGGGATACGTATCTCCTGCTTTTGTCTCTTGGAATGTCTTGGTCTGGTTTTAGTGTCAGAGTAATGCTGATGTCTTTTTCTATGTTCTGTTAACATTCTGAACTATGTTCAGAATTTGTATTATTTCTTCTTTAACATTTTTTACAATTCACCAGTCAAGCCATCTGTGGCTACAATTTTCATTTGAGACTTTTTTGGATACAAATTTAATTTCTTATCTTAGATATAGGGCTATTCCAGTTATATATCTCTTCTTGATTGAGCTTTTGTAGTTGTGACTATCAAGGAATTTGTCCATTTTGTTTAAGATGTTAGATTTATGATTTATTGTTTAAAGTTGTTTATACTATTTTTATTTAAGCCTTTAATGCATAGAGAACTACGATGTCCCATTTTCATTCCTAATCATTATAACCTATGCTTTTGTTCTGTTTTGTCTAATTTATCTAGCTAGAATTTTATCAGTTTTGTTGGCTTTTTAAAAGTTTTTTGCTTCCTTGCCTATTTTGTGTATATATATATATATATATATATATATATATATATTTTTTTTTTTTTTTTTTTTTTTTTTTTTTGAGACGGAGTTTCACTGTAGTTGCCCAGGCTGGAGTGCAATGGCACGATCTCAGCTCACCAGAACCTCCACTTCTCAACTTCAAGCGATTCTCTTGGCTCAGCCTCCCAAGTAGCTGGGATTACAGGCATGTGCCACCACGCCTGGCTAATTTTTTGTATTTTTAGTAGAGACAGGGTTTCTCCACCTTGGTCAGGCTGATCTCGAACTCCCAACCTTAGGTGATCCGCCCTCCTAGGCCTCCCAAAGTGTTGGGATTACAGGCGTGAGCCACCATGCCAGGCTGATGTCTCTTCTTACTTCTATTGTTTATTTATATCTGCTTACTTTTGATTTAAGTCATTGTTCTTGTTCTAGAATCTTATTTCCAGTCATATATTTACATAGTAGTAAAACTAGAATCCCCAACCTATAGGTGTTTTAGATAAGGCTCCACTGTAACTTACGGCACCTTAGGAAGAAAATGGTTTGCTCTTTTCTATATCTTCTGGATGGGTAAAACATTAAATATATCTGCTAAAATTTTTTTTATCTTATAAGAGTCATCTTTTTAAGTGTCTCCATCCTTTGTTCCTAGCCAACCTAGGTACATGAGCAACCTTGCTTTCTAAAAATGAAAGAGAATTTGAGGCCTGGTGCTGGAAAATTATTAATTGTCTAGCATCATATTCCTGTGGAAGTACTGCTTTAAAGGAAGTCCATACCCTCTGCATCTTTCCAAGCATTTACTAACAAGTTACCTATCTATTTAGTGTCCTCAACTGGTTTACAATTTTCTAATAATGGGTAAAAAACATGGTAAACAACATCAATTCTTTGTTTTCTAAGATAAATATAAAAGCATGAAATTAAAAAAACAATAAAATGAGATAAATTTGTTTTAAACATATTGTGCAGATTTTAAAGTATTTATACCTATAACTTCTAACTGAAATGTACATGTAGTCCTTAAAATTTCAAAATTACATCTAAGTCTAATTGTAGCATATATAGGTATAAACATTTAAAAGTATAAATAAAATAATTTAATTATAGTTATAGCCTGTGTGAGCTTTAGAACATGTGTAGATAAAAATCATTCTTTTCTCCAACAGGATATATTTATTAACTGAGTAGTAATGAAAGATTGATGTGTCAAAATAACATATAAAATAATGGTGTATGAAATTTATCTATTTAGCTCTATACATGACCCTTAAATTATATTCATCATTATTGTAAGATTGCAGAAGTTATTTTCCTTTGCAAGCATTCTGCTTAAATACATAACTTCTTTAATATCTTATTACTACTTAGCTGCCATGCAAATGAATATGATAAGTATAATTTAAAACTTGTGTTTAATTGACATTCTGTAAGCTAACGAATGTAGTGTTAAATTGATATTTTAATTTTACACCAACTTATGCTGGTACTAGGCAGACATATACTACTTTCAACACTGCCTTACTTCTCATTTCAATTGTAATGGCCCTGCTCCCCTCCCAACAAGAAGAAAATAAGTTCTGCAGGTGGTATTATAGTTATATTTGATTTAAAATGAGGTCTCTTCACACATGTACATATGTAGGACTATATAGAATTCGACTATAAATATGTACTATATTTTATTTATTTTGCCTGCAATTTTTGGTATACAGAATATTTCCATCTGTTTGCTATTATAAACCAGATACTACAGAGAAAATCTGTGTGCATTCATCAATTCATATATATGCTATAACAAAGTTGTTAAAAGATGGATCAAGTTATGTGTATTACAAATGTTGATATATTGATTAAACTGCTGTACATAAAGGTGGTATATATTTTCACTACTCTCAGAAATATGAGAGTACTTGTTCTCCTTATTGTCATGAACCATGCCTCATCAAACTGTCTGATTTTTGACAAGCTACTATGGGAAAACATGGTATCTAATTTTAGTTTTATTTCACAGTTCGTTTGTTATTAGGACCATTGAAAATTCTACTGTGTTTAGAAGATGTTTATTCTGTTTACTGTAAACAGCTTATTCTTCTTCCATTCTTCTATTGTACTTAATTTTTTTATAAAAGTCTTCATATTTTAAGGAAGTTGAAGCTTTTTTCTGTAAACTTATTTTGCAGTTTTTTTCTTCCCAAGTTATCATTTGCATTTTATATCTTCTAAGGGTGAGTCTTTATCATATAATACATTTTGATTTTTTAAACATTTTCTTATTTTGTCTAATTGCATTGCATAGCAGCTATGAGTCAACTGTAAATTATGGTGATGCCAGTGGACTTCCTGATGATACTGGAAAAACTTCTCACTTATTTTTTCTGCTCTTATTTACAGTAAAACTGTCTTTGGGTTTTGGACGTATTTATGTATTTCATCTTAAGAAAGTATTCTTTCATGTCAGTGTATAATTATTATTAATCAAAAAGCCAAAGTATTTTTTGTATCTTCAGTTATTATTACATTATGTTTTTCTATTTAGATTTATTTATTTAGTAAATTACTTCAAATTTTATTAACATTGCTTTCATGGCACTTAACATGTCTTGTTTTATGATTTTAGAATAAATACATGGTATTTCTTCACTAAAATATAGTCTTTGCTTGAAGGCAGACTTTGACCTCTGATTCATCTTTACATCTCCCTACAAGTAAATCAGCATTTTCTGCATATTGTTACTAAACAGTTATTTATTAAAGAAATGTGTAGGTATATAAATGATCTTTGAAGTACTGTATGGATTGAATAATTGTTATACAAAGCCAAAATAATTTCAATTTCAGAAATAGTTAAAAATGGCCTTAAAATATAGTGAATATGAGAGTTGAATTGTTATGAATAGAAATATGTAGTTCTTTGAATAGTATTTTGCACATAACAATAAATATAAAAATTAGAAGACATAGCCCAAATATTATTTTTCTTTTGTAATTATTTTTAGTTGTTATAGATACATAATGATTTTACATATTTGTAAGGTATATGTGACATTTTGATAGATGCAGTCAATGTGTAATTATCAAATCTGGGTAATTGAAATATCCATCACATCAAACATTTCTTTGTGTTGGAAATATTTCAAATCTTCATTTCTAGCTATTAAAAATATATAATAAATTATTTTTGCCTGTAGTTTGTCCTATTGTGCTAATGACCATTAAACCTTATTCCTTCCATCTAACTATTTTTGTAACCATTAACCAATACCTCTTCATCCATCTCTCCCCACTTCTGTCTCCAGCCTCCGGTAACAACCATTCTATTCACTAACTCCATGAGATCAAATTTTTTAGCTTCTGACACTCCCCAGTGAGATCAACCTGGTACCTCAGTTGGAAATGCAGAAATCACCTGTCTTCTGCGTTGCTCACGCTGGGAGCTGTAGACCGGAGCTGTTCCTATTTGGCCATCTTGGCTCCATCTCTAAAATTTTAATTAGCATAGATGCAAAGATTGTTTCGCAAAATATTCAATAATAGAAAATTGATGTATTTTCTATTTAAAGGATAATAAAAGACAGCATAATGTCCCTTATTATAATAAAAGTAGCTGAGCATGTTTAATATTAATATATATAAATAATGTGCACACTCAGAAGCGAGATGAGATGAAAGAAAATCAATGTCAAATATCTGAAACATAGAGATTTTAAAATCTAAATTTTTTACATGATAGAAAATTGTTTAGATGTTGTTTTATTTAAAATTGGATATAAAGTAAAAATTCTAAGCAATACACAAAATAAATAAAATATTCTAATTTTTTCCAAGGGCAATAATTCCCTTTTCACTTTTTCTGAAACAAGACTTGATTTTTTGTTGAGGAAATCAATTTAAAAAATACTATGAGACTAAATGGCAGAACCCCCAGTTTACTGTATAAATTATTTTGTCTAGATATTTGAACGAATTATTTTTCAAAGACAGTTTGACATTGTGAAACTGAAGTTGCACTTAAAATGTTTATCTTTTTAATATATTTCAGAATTTAGAAAATAATGAATGCAACAAAAGTCTTTGACATATTAAAAATAAAATTGAACATATAAATGAAGAATAAGCACTATGTTTCATTAGGGTTGTTTCCAATATGCAAATTTTGTGTCACATAACCAAACAGCGTTTGAATACTTATACACATTATATTCTAATAATATAGGTTATTCTTTTACCAAGCAAATGTGACGTATTTAAGGAAGATCTCATAGATAAATATGTGCAAATATATAAATATATGTATACATTTAAAGACAATTATTTTTACAGACATGTACATGCATATACATCTGATATACATCTGAAAGTGTGTATACATGTCTGTATTTATAGCAGGACAATATCAAAACTTCCCAGAAGCTAAGTGTAAACATCTTATAAAAGTAGCTGGAACACAATCATGCACTGTTAAATAAAGTACCTGAAGATATAACAACTTCCAGCACATCTAGATCTGTAGTTCTGTGTATTTGATCAATAGCTTTCATCTGTTCTTCATTTGAAGAAATGTCATCAAAATCTTAATCTATTTCACCATGAGAGAAAGGATAAAGTATGAGTGAGATCTGAGAAAATAAAAGATCAGTGTTTGACAGTATTTTCAAATCTAATCAAAGCCAATGATATTTGGCATATTGTCTCCACTTTATTTTTTATTAACTCTAAGAGTAAAGAAGTGATAATTCAAAAAAAAAGTTGAGACTGCATTATATTTATTTTAAATAAAGAAATCATGTATCATCAAATGCTTCATAGCTTTTAGCTGATAAAAGTTTAAGGACTTTAGTGCAAGTTTTTCTGAAGATTCTAGTATATATGTCTGTACAAAGGTAACTTTGAATTAAGCTGTAAACTAACATTGATTTAGTCCTTATTTTGCAGTACAAATGTTCTAGTCCTTTATCAAATGTATGCATACCTCAGAAATATTGCGGGTTTGGTTCCAGACCATGGCACTACAGTGAGTTACATAATTTTTGTTTGTTTGTTTCTCAGTGAATATAAAAGTCATCTGTTAAGTGTAAAATAACATAATGTCTAAAAACTACATCTTAATTTAATAATACTTTATTGCTACAAATGTGCTAATAATTATTTAAGCCTCCCATGAGTTATAATCTTTTTGCTGGTCTTAATGTTGATGCTTGCTGGCTGATCAGGGTGGTGGTTGCTTAAGTTTGGGGCAGCTGTGGTATGTAAAATAGCAATGAAGTTTGATGCATCGACTGGCTCTTCCTTTCGTGAAAGTTTTCTGTGTAGCATGCAGTGTTGTTTGATAGCATTTCACTTACAGTAGAACTACTTTTAAAGTTGGAGTGAATCCTCTCAAACTCTGCCACTGCTTAGTTGATTAAGTTGATGTAATATTGTAAATACTTTGTTGTCAGTTTAACAATGTTCACACCATCTTCACCAGGAGATGAATATGAAACCAGTTTTTTGCTCATCCGTAAGGATCTCAAGATACCACTTTCTTTGTTCACCCGTAAGGAACAACCCCTCAATTGTTAAAGTTTTATTATGAGATTCAAACAATTTGGTCACATCTTCAGGCTCCACTTCTAATTATTTTTCTCTTGTTCTTTCCATGCCATTTACATCTATTTTCTAAAATCTTGAATCTTCAAAGTCATCCGTGAGGATTAGAATCAACTTCTTCAAACTCCTATAAATGTTGATATTTTGACCTTCTTCCATGAATCATGAACATTCTTAAAGGTATCTTGAATGGAGAATACTTTCCAAGAGTTATTTTTTAATTTACTTTGCCTAGTTCCATCAGAGAAATCACTATCTATAGCAGCTATAGCCTTATAAAATGTATTTCTTAAATAATAAGACTTTAAAGTAAAAATGACTCCTTGATCTATGGTCTGCAGATTGGATGTTGTGTCAATAGGAATGAAAACAACATTAATATCCTTGTACACCTCCATGACAGCTCTTGGGTGATGAGGTACATTGTCACTGATGAGTAATAGTTTGAAAGTAATTATTTCTAAGTTCTAAGTTTCAACCTTGGGCTTAAAATATTCAGCAAACCATGCTGTAAACAGATGTGCTATCATCAGGTCTTTATTGTTCTATTTCTAGAGCACAGGCAGAATAGATTTAGCAGAATCCTTAAGGGCTCTAGGCAGAATACTAAATGAGCTATGGGTTCAACTTAAATTTACCAGCAGCATTAGTCCCTAACAAGAGAGTATACCTATCATTTGAAACTTTGATGTCAGACACTGGCTTCTTCTCTCTACCTATGTAAGCCCTAGATGACGTTTTCTAACATGAGAATGTTCTTTTTTTTTTCTACTTACAGAGTCTGTTGTTTAGTGTAGCCAACTCATGACTTATCTTACATAGATCTTTTGGGTAACTTGCTGCAGTTTCTAATCAGCATTTGCTACTTTGCCTTGCTATTTTGTGTTGTGGAGAGAGCTTCCTTCCTTAAGTCTCATGAACCAATCTCTGTTAGCTTCAAACTTTTTTTTTTTTCTGCAGCTTCCTCATGTATTTCAAACTACATAGAATTAAAGAGAGTTGGGGCCTTGCTCTGAGTGAAGTTTGGCTTAAGGGAATGCTGTCATCTTCTACCCAGACCACTCAAATTTTCACCATAATGGAAATAAAGCTGTTTTGCTATTCTTGTATTCACTGGAGTAGCATTTTTAATTTTCCTCAAGAGTTTTTCTTTTGCCTTCACAGGTTGGCTAACTGGTACAAGAGGCCTAGCTTTCAGCCTATCTCAGCGCTCAACATGCCTTTCTCACTAAGCTTAATCATTTTTAGCTTTTGCTATAAAGTGAGAAATGTGTGACTTTCACTGGAATACCTAAAGGCCATTGTACGGTTACTAACTGACCTAATTTCAGTATTGTTCTGTCTTAAGGAATAGGGAGGCCCTAGGAGAGGGAGAGAGATGGAGGAACGATTGGTTGGTGGATCAGTCAGAACACACACATTTATCCATTAAGTTCACCGTCATATATGGGTACAGTTTGTAGTGCCCCAACACAATTACAAAAGTAACCTCAAAAATCACTGATTGCAGACCACTGTAATCAAGTATAATAATAATAATGAAGATGTTTAAAATATTGCAAGAATTACCAATATGTGACACAGAGACTCAAAGTGAGCACATACTGTTGGGAAAAATGATACTGATAGTTTTACTTGACATGGGATTGCCACAAACCTTCAATTTGAAAAAGATCTCCAAAGTGTAATTTTGTAAAAGTTTGTAAAAATATTTGCAAAGTGTAAAATGTGGCAGATTAAGAGGAGATATGTCTGAAGCTGGAAAGTTAGGGTGCTGAGACAGAAACTTTAAAGTCAGATTGCCTGACGCCCAAGTTTTGGCCATTTTATTTGCACAATTCTAGGTCTTTATATTGTAAGCTCATTATATTGTTCATGCAAGTCTAGAGGAGAAAACTACAACAAAGTCTGAAGTACCAATGTTAAATTGATTATGATCATTTAAATGTTTTTTTATTAGTTTTTGTTTTTGCTGGTATTTCAATTAAATGTGATAGTAAAGGTAAATTAGTTTTCATTTTTACTTATTTTTAATATGTGAAAAATTATAAAATTAACTTATGTTCCATGTAATCATTAACATACTAAAATAATATTTTAAAAGTAATCACCAATTCCTTTTTTTTTTTCCCTCACCTTTGCGTCACCACACTCTCAATCTAAAGCTAAGCAAATAAAACTCCTGGTGTGTTCCAAACTGTTTTTCAACTTTTAGAATCAAGTTGTGAAGAACGTATGGTTGATTTACTTTACAGGAGAGTAATTGAAGACATAACTGCTCAACTTGGGTAGAATTTTGCAGTGTTATCTTAAATTCATATAGTTTAACCGTCCACAAAGCTATTTTAGAAATTAAAGGCAGAATTATGTGATTGATTTCAACTATGATAAATTTATATCCATGTGGCAAAAAACTTGATATCACACACACACACTCATAAATATTGCATTATATTTATACATTAAAGATACATTAAGTCTATATTTAATTTTGTTATAATTTAATAATGAGAATGCTGTGTCATATTTGCTTTCTCATTAAATCTACACAATATTTTATAAAATATAAAGAGGTGAGATGACTTGCCTGAGACCAGAAAGCTAGTAAGTGGCAGAATTGGAATAAAAGCCGAAGCTTTCACCTTCATTCTCCATTGCAATTTTATTCTCTTTCTCTTTTTCTTTCTGAAAACATTATCTAGGTTCTCTCTGAATATTTTTGAAAAAATGTATGATTACTGCTTCTTATGTGAAGTATTTATTTTTCTAAATTTTTACTACTATATTTTTGGAGATACATGTGATAATGTTCTGATTAGTACAGTAGCAGTGTTAAATCTACACAGCATGTTCAAAAATTACTTGAAAATGTATATCATTAGCATTCTGTTATACAAATTATAAAATTTAATATTAATCAAGACAACATTATAATACTCATACCCAGGCTGCTATTATTGTAATTTTTATTGTACATAACACAAGGATGCTTTATTAGCAATCTACAATTTAACGTTGCGTCTATTATTTTTAGAATCTATGACATACACATGCTATTTGAGTTATTAGAGCATCACATTATAAAAATAAAAGTATGGAGAAAATTACGCATTATATGTTTGAAAAAAATAATTATTGACCTACTACATTGTGATAAGATCCTTAAAAAGCAGTAATGAACACACAATGATTATGAAGTAGACTTCTAAGAAAGATGGAAGTCATCTAGTGTGAAGGGCCATGGTTGTGCTCTGTGGGTTATTTACTCAGAACAAGGGAGAGAAGACTGAGTTGTTACTAACAGTAGTACTGTTGCTTTATTCTTTCTCTAAACATGATAATATGATAATAATAAATATTTCAAGAATATGGTTTTGAAGAAGCTACCCATGCAATCCAGAATGATGCACTCTTGCTCCAAAATCTAGAGAACTTCACTGAGTCTCATCTATCTAAGCTTTCCAGTAACCTGCCAAAGTACCATTATATATCATAGATACCTCTTGGACCACAGCCTGCACCTGCTGTAGAGCCTTCTCAAAACCAGCAACCTTCTGAGTCACCTGGAAAACAGATGATATAAGTATGCCCAATGTTTTACATATTCTCTCCAAAATTCAAAAGTAGCTGATCAAATATTTTGCCTCTTTTCCTTTGATGAAGGTTGAGATGAATTGTATCATCCTTTTTTTCCCCCCAATGAGATGTCTCAACATGTGAAATATCACTGTACTCCTAATATTTCCCTGATGATAATAAGCCTTTTTAGAGTTTATCTTCCAGTCTCTGGTGTACATGTATTTTACCAGAATAACTGACATAGTTACCACTTGTCCAACATGTCTTATTAACATGATGTCATTAAGATAGTGCACCAGTAGATGTTCTGTCAATTATCAGTAAAAGTTCAAGTAAAATTTATTTGGACTATATAGTTACAGAGAGCAGAAGAGTTAACTCTGGCCTGGGACAAGACTAAAAACAATTACTACAGTCTGATGTGCTTTCCTGATGGGACTGAAATGAAGGCATTCACCAGATCAGTAGCTGAGTATCAAGTGTGAGAAGCTGTGATGACATGTTCTGGAAAAGTCACCACATCATGTGAGGCAGTGCAAATTGTGGCTACAACTTCTGTTGAAGTTCAATTTAGTTCTTCTTCTGCCCTGATTCATCCTGTTTTTGAAGTTGTAATTCTGATTTTTTTAAAAGGGTATGATGGGCACCACCAGTGCTACATTTTTTAAGTCTGTATGAGTGGTCCTAATATTTGTCATTGTACCTTGGATATAACTGCTTCAGTTTTACTAATTAGGTCGAGGAAGGGAACTTTCAGTGACTTCCATTTGGCCTTTCCCGTAATAATCGATCAGTGGACTTCATATCAGTGTTCTGCTAATTGCTAAATATATCTACCTCAATTATGTACTCAGGGATATAAGAAATAGTCACAGGTGTGATATGTGAACTTATACTTGTAAAACAGCCTTGTACCAGGACCAAGTGCTTCTCACGGTGCTTCTACATGGTCCCACTGTAGGAGGGGAACTGTAATGGCATTTTGGGTCTCTTTATATGAACGTCTCTGTAGACCCCATATACAATATCCCTTGAAAGATGTATTTCCCCATTATATGGGTACTCTGATAAATTGCCATAGATCTCTTTGAGAAACAGCTGCTGGTTATATTTGCTGTAACACTACAAAATGCTTCCTCAAAGGGACACAACATCTTTGAAATTATTTATGAATTTCACTTTCATTTTTTACTTCTAAATTATTTTAATGTATAAAGTGTATCACCTATTATTTAGTATATGGCTGCTCAGAATATGAAGTAAGTGGCCAACAGACTTACTATCTGGAAGAGTTGTTAGATCACTCAAATGTACTGAACTAGAAGTCTGTATTTTATCAAGATCCTCAGGTATTACCTAAATACATTAAAATTTGTGATACTAAGATGGTACATATACACTGGCCAACTTGTATGAGTAATTAACATTTTCTTTTTATTTTATATATATATATATTTTTATTTTTCTTGAGACAAGTGCTCACTCTGTCACCCAGGCTGGAGTGCAGCCTTGGCCTCCATGGTTCAAGCTATACTCTGGCCTCAGCTCCCCAAGTAGCTGGGACTACATGCCTGCACCACCATGTCCAGCTAATTTTGTGTTGTCCAGGCTGGTCTCGAACTCCTTGCTCAAGTGATCCACCTACCTCGGCCTCCCAAATGCTGGGATTAAAGGCGTGAGCCACAGCACCTGGTCAGTAACAAACATTTTATGTTTTATCAGTTTTATTTATAAATCAAGTTATAAAATTGGTTGTAGACAAGAATGTTAAAAACTCTTATGTATTAAAAAAATCAAAAGATCACAGTTACTACATTAGCTCCTGAGTAACATGCTAATAATGTATAGAAATTATCATACTGGAATTTTAGTTCATAAATTATGGATTCATGCACTTACCACCTTTATATGAGTGTCTTTTAAACATCTCATAGAAACCAGCATTTCTGACGTACACATTCCTATGGGTTTTGTGCTGTAGCAATTTTGCTCACAAGGTGCTTTGTTAATATAATAATGTAATATGATATTACATATCATATGATTGTAATTAGAGAAATGCAATTATTGTTTTTTCTCTAAAAGTACTTGAAATAAAAGATTCTTGGCCGGGCGCGGTGGCTCACGTCTGTAATCCCAGCACTTTGGGAGGCCTAGGCGGGCGGATCATGAGGTCAGGAGATCGAGACCATCTTGACTAACACGGTGAAACCCCGTCTCTACAAAAAAAAAAAAAAAAAAAAAAAAAAAAAAATTAGCCGGGCGTGGTGGTGGGCGCCTGTAGTCCCAGCTACTCTGGAGGCTGAGGCAGGAGAATGGCGTGAACCTGGGAGGCGGAGCTTGCAGTGAGCCGAGATAGCGCCACTGCACTCCAGCCTGGGCTACAGAGCAAGACTCTGTCTCAAAAAAAAAAAAAAAAAAAAAGATTCTTTGCTTAGAAAATAATAGATGAAGTACATTTTGAATCACAAAAACCAGCTTATCTGTTGTGTAAGATAGTATAGTATTTTTCTATTTGATGATATTGTAAATTACATAGGGATTCATTTAACCCTAGAATTCAATTAAACCAGAAAGTTTTTTTTTTAATTATAAGGTAATTTTCATTTAGCAACATTCAAGCACATTTTTCAAATAAACTATTCAACATTTTTTGAGACTTTAGGTGTTGTGAACTGAAAGTTTCTTTATGGATGATTACTCTGAAAAAGATTTAACTCGAAAATAAGTGTGTATTATATACTAATATAAAATTATAGAATAAAGTAGTGGTACTCTCCATGTTAAGCACTCTTAAGCTATATCACATATATTCCGGCAGATGTAAATGCAAACATATCCATATCTAGACATGCATATATAAGGAAACGTGATAGGTAGACAGATATAGATAGCTATATACAGACATAGATATGAAGATATAGATGACAGTTATAAATAATGCCTCCAAATCACAATGTTTATTTGGTAATTATCATCGGAGCCATGAGTCAGTTGTGTTCATTTTACTCTTGGAGACACTGAGGCTTAAAGCAGGTGAACTACCTCCTAAGACCATATTTAGCTAGCAGCAAAGTCTGAAATCAGGTATTATAACTCTTTGCTGAAATATCTTCTGAGGTTTTCATTTTACTTAGCGACTTCCTATTATGACTTTTCATAATGTCAGATTAAAACATTATTAAAAGCAGATTAACATCTAAAAAAATTTTACATTTATTTTTCTTTTCTTATTGTAGAGATGGGGTCTTGCTATGTTGTCCATGCTAGTCTCAAACTCCTGGGCTCAAGTGATTCTTCCACCTCAGGCTCTCAAAGTGCTGTGATTACAGGCATGAGATACCACACCTGGCTACTATTTTAAAAGTTTGAAAAAAATGAGTAGTTGCTACCAATAAAATACGTGCTTATTTTAAATTAAATAATCCAATATTGTTTGTAGTGTTCTTTGCTTTTAACGGCCCAGGGGATTCATTCTGCCACTTATTCTTCAAGGTAATTAAGGGTATCAATTGCACATGATATGTTACACTGCATTAGGATGAAGGTATAATCAATAAGTGGCCAGTTCATTCAGTATTTTGAAGACTTTGCAAACTGGAAGGTCATGCCTGATGAGAATACAATAGCAAAAGTGTCACCAAATGATTACCGTGATTTGACAGTAATTAGAGTATTATTTTTACATAGATGCAGTATTTAACGTGGTTACTACCTTATGTGAAATTTAATATTGAGCTCTTCTTGCCTGCAATATCTTATTGGCAACCTAACTCCTAAGTGAAATTTCAGCTCAGTATGTAGCTTTAAATGTCCATGTAGTACAGTTCTTTTTTTTTGAGTTTAATAAATAAGTGAGTACATTTTTTCAAAGTGTCATTTTGTAAAACATAGCTAAATATGTATATAGTCAAATTTCTAATATTTTTTCAACAAATAACTGTGTTTCTGAGCAGAGTGCCGAATTCAGTACAGTGGTGTCAGGGAGACAGTACAAAGACCTATAAGTTAAGAAAAGCAATAATAGTAATAAAATAAATATTATAATTTAATTGTTCTAACAAGTCTTTCCTCTGGGCATTATATCCCCAATTTTACAACTGTGCAAAGTGAGACAAAGAAAAGTTAAATTACCTGCTTAAAGTCACATAACTATATGAGTGTTCATGATTTGATCTCAGGTTTATTTATAAGAAAACTACTTGCATTTATGTCAAATTTGAAAACAACTGGTCCTTCTGTCAAAGGGCTCATTATTAAGGTACAGATACCCAGAAGCACAAAATTAGCAAAATGACTAAGCAGACGATCTTGAAAATACATAGGTTTAAACAAAATGATAAGAGGGCTCCGCAGAGTTAGCGTTTAAATCTGACTTTAGCAAATATGGAATGATTCTCAGATAGGGTAACATTTGACCCTGAACTTAGATGTTGAATTTTGATGGACAAAAAAGTGTTAGGCACGTCAGCAATATTGATGACTGGGAGTAAAGACAATGATGCATACTAGATCCTAGCGTGCCCAGGTAAAAGCAAGCAGTTTGGTACCAAAGAAACATAAAAAACAGAGAATAACAGAAAAGGAGAGAACAGTAGCTGAAAATGAGATTTTATAAAGTTATATTTAAAAAACCTTATGAAGATACTTACTTGCCATGCCAAGGAATTTTAATTTTTTTAAGTAACAAAAAAATAGAAAAAATAGAGAGAGCAATATAGTAATGTTCTAGGGTGAAATGGCATGGAGAGAGATGAAGTCAAGGGTATCATTTGGGAGGATATCATAAGAACTTAACTGCAGTCACATACATTCCTCTCCTTGTCCATATAACTAGTGAGTTTAGTGTGCATCCAGAGTCATTCTCTAAACTGATTGATAATATTAATTATGATGATTACATGCATTTAGATATCACTTTTTGGCCCAAATTTGTTCATATGTCACCATATTCAGTCCTAGGAATAGGAGAAATGAGAAAAATGGTGCAGGTATTCCATCAGCAATTTGGAGATACAGAATTTTTAATAGAAAAATTAATGTAACTGCTTAGAGTCATACAAGTAAATAACTGAAGAAAACAAAGTGAAATAAGTCAGGTACAGAGAAGCAAACTGCACATGTTCTCACTCATTTATGGAAGCTAAAAATTAAAATAATTGAACTCCCAACCCTTTTCATTATAGCTTTCAGCAAGTTCTAAGTAATAAATGCAAAATATAACATATTTTAATATTCATTTATACATTTCAATATTTAAATTGGATATCTATTTTTGAAACATCGAATAGATTAACACTTTATATGTATTTGCTTTTTCAAATATAGAACACCATATTAAAAATTAATTCAACAAATATTTATTGAGTACCTGTTAGCATGAACTAGTCACTGATGAGGAAAGAAGAGTAATGAAAACTAAAGCCTAGTAATGAAGGTAGAAATTAATCTAATAATAAGCAGAAATAGTCATTTCTCTTCTCTTCATTACTTATTTTTTAATTACAGAAATTTTTATTCATAATTTATATGCTTAAGTTTATAATGCAATGGAATATATTTAGACAAATGTAATTGTTTTAAACTTATAAGCTACTGAAAATCTTGTCATAACTATGTGTCCAGTTCTTATAATTTTTTGATGCAGTCTGGCAGCAAGTCTTTTGAAATATACTTCAAAAGCTTTGAAATCAAAGTTTTACTGGGAAGTAGATATGGCATATAAAAGTACAAGAAGATGAAGGATTTATAGCTCAGCTTCCCCACATAACCTCACAAAAGAAAATCCAGGAGATTTTTCTGTCAAAGAGAATAGATGGGGTTCAATCATGATAAGGCTTTAAAAAGTATCTCTAGACACCTCTAGATCAAAATGACACATGTCTAAGCATCCACCAATGTATGGTCTCCACATTTTTTATGCATAGATATATGGAAAGATGAAAACTCTCAGCAATTTGAAGAAAGAAAGACTGGCACAAAGAAAATCTACAACATGGTGGGAAATATCTCATTAACAATAAAGCATCTGGATGTGGATTATGAAAAACCTAGCTAGACTTTATAGCACATGCCAAAATCTTTCATGGGGAGACACCAAGAAATAATTTAAAAGTGGCTTCATTTCTATATTATTCACTCATAATTTGCTGACCCAGGAACTCGGAGCGTGAACTGCTCAGAAAAGATGGCAGAAATTTGTTTCCTCCCTTAGGGAATTGATTTGTGAGTTATGCACCCCTTCTTCAAAGTCTAAATCTACACATTCTCCATATTCACAGTATATTTTAAAAGTTAGAGTAGATTTAGGTATCAAAAGCTATACGCTTAATTTAGAGACTGACTGATGGTACTATTGCACACTTGAAGAAGTCTATGCAGATATATAAGAGAGGACAATTATAATTATCTGTGTACTGTGATAGATTTAAGAACATAAAAGCCAGGTCAAAAAACAAATCAAAAAGATTAAAGTGTGAAAATAAAGGAATTGTACTAGAAACTCAACCTTGTTTGAGTTTATCTCTAGCTAGAAAATTTTAAATGAAGCGAAAAAGTCCTGAAAAGACTGAAAGAGGCGAAAGGTACTTCATTTTGGAAAATCTTTGTAGTCTTTTTTTTCTAATATAAAGAATATGTGTCTTCAGTGTATCACGAGGAGAACATTGGCTAATATTAAAAGGCAGAAAAATTTTTTATCAAGTATTCAAAATAAGAAATAAGAAAAAATATCATGGAAATGACAAATCTATTTAAATCTGTACTAAAAACTGTAAAGAGCAGAATTGATCAAGTCAACACAAACAAATACCTAAAAACAAAACTAAAAAAGTCCCAAAAATGCAATAAATGAGTAGAACAATTTGTATGCCTTTGAATAAGTTTGAAGAAGAGCTCTTAAAATGAAGAAGAAAGGTCAAAGTGGTTAACATTACGAGAGGCAAGATTATCAGTATAGATTATTGAGAACAAGAATCAAATATGTGAGTCTTGAAGATTATACCACATTATAATACACAGGAATTAAAATAGTTATATATAGAAGAGATTCATAGAAAGCCAGGCTAAAACAACAATAATTTAACAAGAAAATTTAGTTTTAAATGAAAATTGCCAGCTACGGTAAACAAACAGGTAAGTGTGTGCTATGTTCAGGGGGCAAATACTGTCAAAAGAAACAACTTCAACAAAACTTAGATTTTGGGTTTAGCATTAAAACCTTGACAGGGTCTACTATAAATGTGTTATCACGACACAAGAATGACTCAAGAAAATGAAATAAGGGACGTACTGATTTGAAAGAAATGATTAAAAATAAAAATATTTACTTGCAGAACATATTAGTGTGCATAAGGGAAATACTAAGAAAATTTAAGAAATGCTACTAGAACTAATTAAGTGGATTTAATAAGTTTGTAAGGTAGAAGATTAATTTTAAAAAATTAATTTATTTCATATATAAAAATAAACAATTTAAACTTAATTTTAAAATATCTATCTACAATATCATAAAAAACTTGTGAAATATTTTATCAAAATATATGTAAGTCCTATATACTGAAACTATAAAACATTACTGAGAAAAATTAAAGAAGACCTAATCAAATGGAAAGCAGTATCATGTTCATGTTTTGGAAAACTGGATATTGTTAAGATGATAATTTTTGCCAGAGTGATCTATAGATTTAATGTTATCCCAAACAAAATTCCAGCTGTGTTCTAAATAGAACCTGACCTGCATATTCTGAAATTTATGTACACATACAAATGGCCAAAAAGAGTCAATATTACATTTAATTAAAAAAAAATACATTGGATGATAGCAGTACACTATTGCAATACTACAAAGCTACAGTAATCTTGAGAGTATGATAATTACCTAAGCATAAACATATAAGTTGTGTACCAAAAAGTATCTGAGACAGGCCCCAATAAATTTAGAAAGTTTATTTTGTCAAGGTTAAGGATGCATCCATGACATAGCCTCAGGAGGTTCTGATGACAGGTGCCCAAGGTGATCGGGGTAAAGCTTGGTTTTATACATTTTATAGAGACATGAGACATTAATCAATATGTGTAAGATGTACATTGCTTCTTTCCGGAAAGGTGGAATAACTTGAAGGAGGGGTAAGGGAGAGGAGCTTCCTGGCCATAGATAGCTAAGAAACAAAGAGTTGCATTATTTTGAGTCTTAGATCAGGCTTTAACTAAATACACAATTTCCACATGAGTCTGGGGTAAAGGAATAATCACTTTTGCCTTAGACTGGTTCAGTGAATCTCCATTTTCACATAAACAACAGGACAGAGGAAGCAATAAGATATGCGTTTGTCTCAGGTGAACAGGGGGATGACTGAATTCTGTCCTTTGTCCTGAACCTGTGAAGACAAGCTATCAACGTACATTGCCAAGGTGAAATTCAACAGAAATGTTTTAGGATAGAGATCTTGCAGCCGGCAAAGAAATTCCTGTAAGCAAATTGTGAGGGAAGTATGCAGCTTTTTTATCTTTGTAGGTATCTTATTGGAAATAAAATGGGAGCAAATTTGCCTGATTCAGTTCCCAGTTTGATTTTTCCCTTTGGCTTAGTGATTAGGGGGTCCCAAGATTTATTTTCCTTTCACAACATCAATAAAATATAAACGAGCTTCCATATGCTGACCCACATGTATATATGGTTTCAATTCATGGCTATTAAACTGCTAAGGTAATTCACTGGGAAAAGTTAAGTCTTTCCAGCAAATGATGTTGAAATACAAGATACCAATCTAGGAAAAAAAAATCCTTCACTCCTACACAGTGTCATATCTAATCACAAATTGATAGTGGGTTTGGATATTAGAGCTAAAATCAAGAAACTCCTAAAACAAAACTTTGAAAAAAATATGTGTGACTTAGAGTTAGCAAAAATTTCTTTGATAGAATTGATAGGACACAAAACAAACAAAAAGGAAAATATAAACATCAAATTTTTTTGCTCATCCAATAACACCATTAAGAAAATGAAGAGAATGCCCAGTTTCAAAGAAATATTTTTAAGTCATATATCTGATATAAAACATCTACTCAATATATATAAAGAACTCCCACAATGCAGTAAGACAAATAATACAATTTTAAATGAGCAATTTGAATAGGTATTTTACAAAACAAGATATAAGAATGCTAATATGCTTCTAAGATATTGTAAACACTACCTCCATTAGGTAAATACAACTTAACAACACAGTAAGAAACCTCTACAAATCTACTGCCTGCTAAAATTGTAAAAGATTGACAACTTCAAGAATTAATGAGAATGTAAAGCAACTGAAACCTTCATACATTGAAAATTAATGCAGTCACTATAAACATAAAACGATTTTTGAATATATTAAAAGATTAAGGCTCATCAAATGACCCTTGGATTTTACTCCTACATATCTACCTAAGGGAAATGAAAACTATATCCACACTAAGACTTGTATGCAAATGTATACAGTTTCTCCATTTCTTTCTCTCTCTCTCATTCTCTGTCTCTCTGCTTCATCCTGGACAACATGACTACTTGTAATACCTAAGTACATATTTCCTCTGATTTAACAATCATAATTTTTTTTAATCTTCAACATTTATTATAAGCTCAAGTGTATATGTGCAGGATGTGCATGTTTGATACATAGGTAAACATGTGCCACGGTGATTTGCTGCACAGATCATCCCATAGCCTAGGTATTACAGCAAGCATCCATTAGCTATTCTTCCTGATCCTCTCCCTCCTCCCAGCCCTGCCCCAGCAGGCCCCAGTGTGTGTGGTTCACCCTCATCTGTCCATGTGTTCTCATCTTTCTGCTCCTACTTGTAAGTCAGAACATACAGTATTTGGTTTTCTGCTCCTGTGTTAGTTTGCTGAGGATAATGGCTTCCATCTCCAACTATGTCCCTGCAAAGGACATGATCTTGTTCGTTTTTATGGCTTCTTAGTATTTCATGTATATTTACCTCATTTTCTTTATCCAGTCTATCATTGATGAGCATTTAGGTTGATATCATGTCTTTCCTGATGTGAATAATGCTTCAGTAAACATATGGATGCATATATCTTTATAACAGAATATAATATTCCTTTGGGTATATACCCAGTAATGGGCTTACTGGGTCAAATGGTATTTCTGGTTTTAGATCTTTGAGGAATTGCCACACTGTCTTCCACAATGTTTGAACTAATTTACACTCCTACCAACAGTGTAAAAGCATCGCTTTTTCTCCAAAGCCTCAACAGCATCTGTTGTTTCTCAACTTTTTAATAATTGCCATTCTGACTGGCATGATATGCTATCTCATTGTGGTTTTGATTTGCATTTCTCTAACGATCAGTGATGTTGAGCTTTGTTTCATATGTTTATTGGATTCATAAATGTCTTCTTTTGAGGTGTGTCTGTTTATGTACTTTGCCCACTTTTTAATGGGGTTGTTTTTCCTTGTAAATTTATTTAAGTTCCTTGTAGACTCGGGATATTAAACCTTTGTCAGATGGATAGATTGCAACATTTTTCTCTGATTCTGTAGGATGTCAGTTCACTCTGATAATAATTTCTTTTATTGTGCAGAAGCTCATTTAATTACATCCCATTTGTCAATTTTTGCTTTTGTTGCAATCAATTTTGGCTTTTTTTGTCATGAAATCTTTGCCTGTGCCTATGTCCTGAATGGTATTGCCTAGATTTTCTTATAGGGATTTTGTAGTTTGGGGTTTTACATTTAAATATTTACTTCATCTTGAGTTCATTTTTGTATAAGGTGTAAAGAATGGGTACAGTTTTAATTTTCTACATATGGGTAGCCAGTTCTCTCAGCACCATTTATTATACAGGATATCCTTTCCCCATTGCTTGTTTTTGTCAGGTTTTTGGAAGATCAGATGATTGTGGAAGTGCAGTGTTATTTCTGCATTTCTTATTCAATTCCATTGGCCTACATGTTTGTTCTTGTACCAGTACCATGCTGTTATGGTTACTGTAGCCTTATAGTATAGTTTGGAGTTGGATAACATGATGCCTTCAGCTCCAGCTTTGTTCTTTTTGTTTAGGACGCTCTTGGATATTCAAGCTCCTTTTTGGTTCCATGTAAATTTTAAAATAGTTTTTTTTTTATAATTCTGTGAAGATTGTCAATGGTAGTTTAATGAGAATAGCATTGAATTATAAATTACTTTAGGCAGTACGACATTTTAACAATACTGATTCTTCCTATTTTTGAGCGTGGGCTTTTTAAAAATTTGTTTGTGTCTTCTCTGATTTTCTTGAGCAGTGATTTGTAATTTCCTGGAAAAAGTACTTCACTTCCCTTGTTAGCTGTATTCCTAGGAATCTTACTCTTTTTGTAACAATTGTGAATGAGAGTTCATTCATGATTTGGCTCTCTGCTTGCTTGTTGTTGGTGTATAGGAATGCTAGTTATTTCTGCACATACATTTTTATATCGAGACTTTGCTGAAGTTGCTTATGAGCTTTAGAAGCTTTGGGGCTGAAATGATGGAATTTTCTAGACATAGAATCGTGACATATTTAAATAAAGTTAACTCGACTTCCTCTCTTTCTATTTGAATACATTTTTTTCTCTTGCCTAATTCTCTCACTAGAAATTCCAATATTATGTTGAATAAGAGTAGTGAGAGAGATCATTCTTGTTTGTGCTGGTTTTCAAGGGGGAATGCTTCCAGCTTTTGCCCATTCAGTATGTTATTGGTTTTGGGTTTGTCATATACAGCTCTTATTATTCGGAGTTATATTCCTTCAATAACTAGTTTATTGAGAGTTTTTAACATGAAGAGTTGTTTAATTCTATCAAAGGCCTTTTCTACATCTCTTGAAATAATCATGTGGTTTTCATCTTTATTTCTGTTTATGTGATGAATCACATTTATTGATTTGTGTATGTTAAACCAATCTTGCATCCCAGGGATGAAGCCAACTTGATCATGGCGTATAAGCTTTTTGGTGTGCTTTTGGACTTAGATCTCCAATATTTTATTGAGAATTTTTGCATTTATGTTCATCAAGCATATTGCCCTGAAGTTTTCTTCTTTTGTTTTATATCTGCCAGGTTTTTATAGCAGAATGATGCTGGATTCATAAAGGAATTAAGGAAAAAATTTCAATTTTTTGGAATAATTTTTGTAAAAATTGTATCAGCTCTTCTTTGTACCTCTGGTATAATTCATTTGTAAACCTGTCTGGTCCTGGGCTATTTTGCTTGGTAGACTGTTTATTACTGCCTTGATTTTAGAAAATTTTATTAGTCTATTCAGTGATACAATTCCTTCTTGGTTCAGTCTTGGGAGGGTGTATGTGTCCAGGACTTTATTCATTTATTCTAGATTTTCTAGTTTATGTGCATATGGATATTTATAGTATTCTCTGATGGTTGTTTGTATTTCTGTGAGGTCAGTGGTGAAATTCCCTTTATTATTTCTGAGCGTGTTTGATTCTTCTCTCCTTTCTTCTTTGTTAGTCTAGCTAGTGGTGTAACTATTTTATTAATTTTTTTTTTCAAAAAAATAAAACAGCTCCTGGATTTTTTAAGTTTTGAAGAGTTTTTGTGTGTCTCTATCTTCTTCAGTTCCACTCTGATTTTGGTTATTTCTGGTCTTCTGGTAGCTTTAGGGTTTGTTTGCTCTTGGTTATCTAGTTCTTTTAGTTGCGACGTTAGGCTGTTAATTTGAGATCATCCTAGCTTTTTGATGTGGACATTTAGGGCTATACATTTTCCTCTTAATACTGCTGAGCTGCACCCCAGAGATTCTGTTATGTTATCTCTTTGTTCTCATTGGTTTCAAGGAATTTCTTGATTTCTGCCTTAATTTCAGTATTAACCAAGGAGTCATTCAGGAGCAGTTTGTTCAATTTCCATGTAGTTGTGTAGTTTTGAGTGAATTTTTAAGATCTTGAGTTCTAATTTGATTGTGCTGTGGTCTTAGAGATTGTTTGCTATCATTTCGGTTCTTTTGCATTTGCTGAAGAGTGTTTTACTTCTGATTGTGTGACCAATTTCTGAGTGTCATGTGGTGATTAGAAGAATGTATATTCTGTTGTTTGTGGGGTGGAGAGTTTTGTGGATATCTATCAGGTCCACTTGATTCAGAGCTGAGTTCAGGTCCTAAATATCCTTGTTAGTCTTCTGTTTTGATGATCTGTGTAATTTAAATATTTAGCTTGGATATGAATCTAAAATAAGATATATAAATGTATCAGCAACTTTTTTCAGGATGTCAAATAAAAGATTATTTCTCTAAACATCTTCGGCGTTCATCTCTTTTGTTTTATTGTCTCTTTATTGGGATCACTCTCTCTCTCACTCTGATTTTTTAGATTTTTTTCACTTAAATTTTGTAATCAATATCATAAATTTCTTTAAATTCTATTGTGTTTGCAGATGACTTTTCTGATAAAGATAATTGATTTTCTCACATTTTCATTTCCTTTGAATAGATTCGGAAGCTTCTATCACACTGGGATAGGCTATTCTGCATCCTTTATTTTAAGAAGTTTTAGGCAAATATATGTCAAGCCAGAAAATATTCAAATGGGACTTTATTACCTGTACCATATCTGCCCTAATTCAATTAATTTTTCTTCTCTTTCTACATGTGCCATCTCTGGTCCTTACAATCTTTTCTATTGGCCAAATTGCTATGAAACAATTATTATTTTTCACCTACTATCTGCATCATCTATTTGCTGATGTTTTGGGAAGTTGCTGCAGCTCTTAATGCCATTTAATTTTTGGAATTCATATCTATATCTATAAATATATTTTCACAGCAGAACATTTTTTCTCAATGTGTCATATTATCAACTATAGGGTAATCCTCTGTATTATTCTAATCATTCATTCAACAAATATTTATGGAATACATAGTATGTGCAAGCATAGACCAGTGTTGGTGACAGTACAATAAACCGAACCCATATTTCCATCCTCATTAAGTTATGATCTAGTAAAGCTGGTGGTAGGGGCAAGAGGTAATGCAGAATAAATAAATAAAATGTACAGTCTATTAGAAGGTGGTAAGTTATAAAAAAATTAAAAATAAATTTAAAATAATAAAAAATAAAAACATAATTGACCAGAAACTACATATTGACAGTGAGTGAGATAGAATGTGAGTAGACTTTGAATTTTAAATAAAATGTTAATGAAAAAATAAAAACGTAAGTAAAGCTCCGAAGGAGGTGAAAATCAAACCCTGGATCTAGCTAAGGGTAAACTACCCAGGCAGAAGTAGCATAAGCAAAAGCCCTACAACAGGAATGTACTCAAAATGTTTAAGGTACAGCAAAAAGCCAGTGGATAAGGAGCAGAGTGAGTGAAGGAAAGAAAGGTAGTAGATAATGTCAGAGAGGTAACTGGGAGCCTCATCATGTGGAGCCTGTGTGGCCATTGTACATATTCTGGATTGTATTTTAGTTAAGTCAGAAGCTACCAGAGCATATTAAGCAGAAGAATAATCTTTAGTGTCTTCTGTTGGAATAATCTCAAACTCTAAATTTCTCTCTACTTTCATATTAATAAACTATTATTTTTCCTTCAACACTTTGCACTAGATTTTTAAAAGCTCATCCCAAATCAAACTTTTCTAACAAAATAGAACAACAACAAAAATGCATGGTACTACCGGATCCTTTCTCACTTTTGAATGTGCAGCCAACACCACTAATCGAGTACAGTACAATAGCATGTCTTGTTGAGCCTGATAAAGCTTTTGAATCTTTTCCATATCAATTCTTCAAGTAACCACTAACAATCAGTTGAAGTTAGAACCCAAAATGAAGCCTGTTAGCCCACGTTACAAAAGCTGTTTTGCCATCGCATGCCACCATTCCACTCTGGATTATGGAACTTGTCACTCTATCTATACTAGAAATTCTGGGATTTTTTGCTTCCTATTGAGAGGTGACAGCATGCTGGCAGTCCTCACAGCCCTTGCTCACTCTCGGCACCTCCTTTGCCTGGGCTCCCACTTTGGCGGCACTTGAGGAGCCCTTCAGCCCGCCGCTGCACTGTGGGAGCCCCTTTCTGGGCTGGCCAAGGCCGGAGCCGGCTCTCTCAGCTCGCAGGGGGGTGTGGAGGGAGAGGCGCCGGCGGGAACCGGGGCTGCGCGCGGTGCTTGCGGACCAGTGTGAGTTCTGGGTGGGCGTGGGCTCGGCAGACCCCGCGCTCAGAGCGGCCGGGGGGGCCCCACCAGCCCCGGGCTGTGAGGGGCTTCGCACCTGGGCCAGCAGCTGCTGTGCTCAATTTCTCGCCAGGCCTTAGCTGCCTTCCCCCAGGGCAGGGCTGGAGGCCTGCAGCCCACCATGCCTGAGCCTCCCACCCCCTCCATGGCCTCCTGTGCGGCTGGAGCCTCCCCAGTGAGCACTGCCCCCTGCTGCACAGTGCCCAGTCCCATCGACCACCCAAGGGCCGAGGAGTGTGGGCACAGGGCATGGGACTGGCAGGCAGCTCCACCTGCAGCCCGGTGCAGGATCCACTGGGTGAAGCCAGCTGGGATCCTGAGTCTGGTGGGGACTTGGAGAACCTTTGTGTCCACACACTGTATCTAGCTAATCTAGTGGGGACGTGGAGAACCTTTGTGTCTAGCTCAGGGATTGTAAAGGCACCAATCAGCGCCCTATCAAAACAGACCACTCAGCTCTACCAATCAGCAGGACATGGGTGGGGCCAGATAAGAATAAAAGCAGGCTGCCGGAGCCAGCAGTGGCAACCGGCTGGGGTCCCCTTCCACACTGTGGAAGCTTTGTTCTTTCGCTCCTTGCAATAAATCTTGCTACTGCTCACTCTTTGGGTCCACACTGCTTTTATGAGCTGTAACACTCACCGCGAAGGTCTGCAGCTTCACTCCTGAAGCCAGCAAGACCGCAAACCCACCAGAAGGAAGAAACTCTGAACACATCCGAACATCAGAAGGAACAAACTCCAGACGCGCCACCTTAAGAGCTGTAACACTCACCACGAGGGTCCACGGCTTCATTCTCGAAGTCAGTGAGACCAAGAACCCACCAATTCTGGACACACTATCAGCCTTAATTTTTCAAGAGTTGATTCAAACACAGTGTCGAGAAATCTTTTCTTTTATCTTCAATTTGGTAGATGTTTATGGAAACAGTCAGAAAACATGTCGATTAATTTCATTTCAAAATCTTTAACAAAAACTTTTAAAAAATCAAGCTCTATTTTCTCATTGCTTTAAACTTAATTGCTTATCTAAATATTTTATCAATTTACTTATATTAAATTGTGTATTTTTTTCAATTTTCCTGCCCTGAATTTTTTTAAAAAAGCAAACAAACAGGAAAATCTTGGTTTCTCAACTGATCTTATCACTTACTGCTCTAATGACAAAACCAAGATTTTCTGATATGAGTTCTCTCAACATTCTACAGTTTTACCTTTATTGTACTCTGCTCTCCTTCACATCTGAGTTGCTCTTTCTGAACACTTCTGTCTTATGCCTTAAAGAGTCTTATCACTGGTCATTTCCCTGCAATGTAGTTCATTTTTATTTTACATCTTTAAACATTTAAAATGTAAAAAAAAAAAATTGTATGTTTTTCCTGTGTTAAAAGCAACTTTAGAGAGATGGTGGAGCAAGATAGCCAAATAGAAGCATCCACTGATATCATCCTCCCTTCAGGAACACCAAATTGAACAACTATCCACACGAATAAAAGCACCTTCATAAGAATCAAATATCAGGTGAATGGTGACAGTATCTGGTTTTAACTTCAAATCACTTAAAGAGGCACTGAGAGGTTAGGAAAGAAAGTCTTGAATTGCTGATGCCACCCCCGCCTCCCATTCCCTGGCAGCAGCCACATGGCATGGAAAGAGAATCTATGCACTTGGGGGAAGGAGAGCACAGTGACAGTGGGACATTATTTGGGAATGCAGTGCTTCCCTGTTATCTCAGAAAACAACACCAGGGATAACTCAGCCAGCACCCACAGAATGAACATTTGAACTAGCCCTAAACAGAGGTGAATTACGTATGCCAGGGGCCAAATCCTAAGTACCAGGAAGCCTTGACACCAAGGGATAAAGTACTCTAGGTTCTAAATAAATTAGGCAGACATTCAAGGCACAAGGACTCCAATTTCTGGGCAAGTCCTGGTGTTGTGCTGGGCTTAGAGTTGGTGAAGTTGAAGCACATGTGACATAATGAGGCCCAAGCCTGTGTGACCAAAAGAGCGCTTATGCCACCCCTCAGGCAACCGAAGGCAGTGCAGTTTGCAGCTCTGGGAAAGAGTTCTTCCTTCCATTTGAGGAGAGAAGAGGAAAGAGAAAAAATGACTTTTTCTTGCAACTTGATAGTTGGATAGTTGCCCTATCCACAGTAGGATAGGGCAGCAGACAGAGTCCTGAGGCCCCCATTCCATGTTCTACCTCCTGGATGACATTTCTAGACACATGCCGGGCCAAAAGGGAGCCTGCTGCAAAAAGATTCAGTCCTTGCAGGATTCATATCTTCTGACTAAAGAGCCCGTAGGCCCAGAACAGTCAGTAGTAGTCAAGCAATACTCACCATGAGCCTTAGGTGAGACTCAGAGATGTGCTGGCTTCAGGTGTGGTCCAGCATACTCCCAGCTGTGATGGCTATGAGAAGAGCCTCTTTCAGCTTGGGAAAATAAAAGGGAAAAGTAAAGTGAACTGTATCTTGAATCTTAGATACCAGCTCAGGCACAGTGGGGTAGAACACCAAGTGGCCTCCTAGAGTCCATGATTCCAGACTTTGGCTTTTGACATAATTTCTGGATCTTCAAAGAGCCCAGTGTCCTGAAGGGAGAGTCTCAGGCCTGGCGGCACTCCCCACAAGCTGACTGAAGAGCTGTTGGGCCTTCAGTGATCATCTGCAGTAACCAGGCATTACTTGCCACAAAACTGGGGAGGTAGCAGCCATGAGGAGAGATACCTCTGCCTATGAAAAGGGGAGGGAAGAGTAGGAAAGACTTTTCTTTATGGCTTGTGTGCCAGATCAGTCACAATAGAATAAAGCAACGTAGATTCC
Organism: Gorilla gorilla gorilla; assembly: GCF_029281585.2. Taxonomy (NCBI): domain Eukaryota; kingdom Metazoa; phylum Chordata; class Mammalia; order Primates; family Hominidae; genus Gorilla; species Gorilla gorilla. The sequence goes on from NC_086017.1 coordinate 177,543,763, forward strand.
TAAGGTATCTGACTCCAAGTCTTGGCTCCTGGAGGGCGTCTCTGTGACCACTTGGGGCTACAGGAACTCATTGCCTTGAAGGGAAAGATGCAAGCCTAGTTTGCTTTCTCACCTGCTCATTATAGAGCCCCAGAGCCTTGAGCAAACATAGGTAGTAGCCAACCACTGTTTGCAAACCTCAGGGATATGCTGGCTTCAGTTCTCACTCAGAACAGTCTTAGTGATCGTGGCCACAGGGATACTTGGGTTACCTCTCCCACAGCTCCAGGAATTTCAGCACAAAGAGAGAGACTCAATTTCCATTTGTTTGGAAGAAAGTAAGGGAATGGAACAAGAGCCTATGTCTGTTAACCTCGAGAATTCTTACAGATCTTATCCAAGACCACTAATGTGGTACCTCTATCAGTTTGCAATAGCCACAATATTATGGCATGCCCTCTAATGCAGATGCAACTGCAGTGACTAAAAATGTATGTCACAACACAGGTCAAATACCCAAAAAAGCCTTTTCAAGAAAGACAGGTAGAAACATGCCCAGACTGCAAAGAAGATTACAACAAATAACTAACTCTTCAATACCAGACATCAGTGAACATCCATCAAGCATCAGAACCATCCAGAAAAACATGACATTATCAAACAAACTAAATAAGGCACCCAGGACCAATTGTGGAGAGACAGAGTTACAGCAACATTCAGACAGGTAATTCAAAACAGCTGTTTTGAGGCAATGCAAAGAAATTCAAGATAACACAGAGAAGAAATTCAGAATCCTATCAGATAAATTCAACAAAGATATTGAAATAATTAAAAAGAATCAAACACAAAATCTAGAACTTAAAAATTCAATTGACAGACTGAAAAATGCATCAGTCTCTTAATAGCAGAACTGATCAAACACAAGAAAGTGTCAATGAGCATGAAGACTGTCTATTTGAAAATGCGCAAAGGAGACAAAAGAGAAAAAGAATAAAACATGCCTTCAAGATCTAGAAAATTGGCTCAAAAGGGCAAATCTAAGAATTATTGGGCTTAAAGTGGAGGTAAAGAGATAGGGGTACAAAGTTGATTCAAATGGATAATAACAGAGAACTTCTCAAACCTACAGAAAGGTATCAATGCTCATGTACAAAAAGTTTATAGAATACTCAGCAGATTAACCTCATAAATAAGACTAAATAAGACTACCCAAACACATTTAATAAGGAAACTCCCAAAAGTAAAATATTAAGAAAGGATCCTAAAGCAGACAGAAAAAAGAAATGAATAACATAAAATGGAGCCCCATTACACCTGGCAGCAGAATTCTAAGAAGAAACCTTACAGGCCAGGAGAAAGAGACATGAAATGTTTAAAGCACTGAAGGAAGAAAGAAATGTGTATTCTAGAATAGTATGTCCAGCAAAAATGTACTTCAAATATGAAAGCGAAATAAAGACTTACCAAGAGAAGCAAAAGCTGAGGAATTTCAACACAAAACCTGTCTTACAAGGAATACTAAAGAGAGTTCTTCAGTCTGAAAGAAAAAGATGTCAATGAACAATAAGAAATCAACAGGGCCGGGCACAGTGGCTTATACCTGTTATCCCAGCACTTTGAGAGGCCAAGGTGGGCAGACTGCTTGAGTTCAGGAGTTCGAAACCAGTCTGGACAACATGGCAAAACCCCACCTCTACCAAAAATACAAACAATAGCTGGATATGGTGGCACATGTCTATAGTTCCATTTCGTCAAGAGGTTGAGGCAGGAGAATCACTTGAACACAAAATGTGGAGGTTGCAGTCAGCAGAGATCACACTACTGCACTCCAGCCTGGGTTATAGGAGTTAAAGCCTATTGAAAATAGAGAAAGAGAGAGAAAGAAAGAAAAAGAAAGAAAGAAAGAAAAGAGGAGAGGAGAGGAGAGAGAGAGAGAGACAAAGAAAGAAAGAAAGAAAGAAAGAAAGAAAGAAAGAAAGAAAGAAAGAAAGAAAAAGAAAATCTGAAAATCTAATACTCACTGGTTATAGTAAGTGCACAGAAAAACACAGAATATTATAACAAAGAAATTTTAATGTGTATATTACACATGTCTTGAGTGGAAAGATTAAAATGTGAACAAATCAAACGTAAGAGCTACAATTTATCAAGACATAGACAGTACAATAAGATATAAATAGAAAAAAATGTTAACAAATAGAAAAGTGAAAATTTGGTCTTTGTCGGTTTTCTCTTTGCTTGTTACTCTTTTGTTTATACAATCAGAGTTAAGTTACTATTAGTGTAAAATAATTGGTTATAAGTTATTATTTGCAAGCATTATGGTAATCTGAAATCAAAAAACATACTAGAGAAGCACACACACATAACACACACACACACAAACCAAGAAATTAAAACAGACCACTAGAGAAAATCACCTTCACTTAAAGAAAGACAGGAAAAAGTGAAGAAGAAAGAGAAGACTACAAAACACCAAGGAAACAAATAACAAAATGCAGGAGTAAATCCTCATTTGCCAATCATATCAATGAATACAAACGGGCTAAACTCTCCATTCAGAAGACATTGAATGGCTGAATGTATAAGAAAGAAAAACCCAATAGTCTGTTGACTACAAGAAATACACTTCACCTGTAAACAAACACATAGACTGAAAATAAATAGAAAAATATATTCTGTAAAAATAGAAACCAAAAAAGAGCAAGAATAGATATACAGAGAAAATATATTTCAAGGCAAAAATTATAAAAAGGGACAAAGAATGCCGTTATGTAATGATACAGTTTCAATTCAGCAAGACAATGTAACAATTTTAAATATATAAGCACCCAACATTACAGCACCCAGATATAGAAAACAAATATAATTAGAAATAAAGAGAGAGATACAGCCAAATGCAATAACATCTGGAGACTTCAACATCTCACGATCAGCAGTGGAGAGATAATCCAGACAAAAAATCAACAAAGAAATATTGGACTTCATCTGCACTATAGACTAAATAGATCTAATCGCTATTATGAGACCATTTTATCTAACAGATGCAGAATACATATTCTTCTCTACAGCATATAAATCACTCTCAAAAAAAGACCATACACCACAAAACTAATCTTAAAATTGTTCTAAAAACTAAATCATATCAAGTATATTTTTTGACCAAAATGGTATAAAGCCAGAAGTCAATAACAATAGGTATTTTGGAAAGTATACACACACATAGAAATTAAACAATGTGCTCCTGCATGACAACTGGGTCAATGAAGAAATAAAGAAGGAAATTTAAAACTTCATTGAAACCAATATTAATGGATACACAACCTACCAAAACATACAAGATACAGTGAAAACAGGCGTAAAAGAAAAGTTTATAGCTATAAGCACCCACCTCAAAAAAATAGAAAACTTCAAATAAACAACCAGACAATGAATTTAAAAAAAACTAGAAAAGTAAGACCAAACCAAGCCCAGAAATTAGTAGACAAAAATTAATAATAAAGACAGGAGCAGAAATAAGTGAAACAAATTTAAAAATATATAAAAGATCCATGGGACAAAAAAATTGTTTTTTTTTTGAAAAGACATATACAATTGACAAACCTTTAGCCAAACTAAGAAAAAAGATAGAAGACTCAAATAAATAAAATCACAAGTGAAAAAAAGACATTACAACTGATACTACAGAAATTCAGAGATTATTAGAAGCTACTATGAACAATTATATGCCAATAGATTGGAAAACTGAGAGGAAATAACTAAATTCCTAGACATATACAATTGACCAAGATTGAATCATGAGGAAATCCAAAACCTACACAGATAAATAACAAATAATGAGTGTGAAGCTATAATAAAAATTATCTTAGCAAGGAAAACCCCAGGACCTAATGGCTTCAATGCTGAATTGTAAGAAACATTTAAAGAAGAACTAATACCCGTCATACTCAAGCTTTTTTGAAAAATAGAGGAGGAGAGAATAGTTTTAAGTTCATTCTGTGAGGCCAGTTTTACCATGATACCCACACTGGACAAAGATAAATAAATAAATAAATAAAACTATAGTTTAATATCCATGATGAACATATGTGCCAATATTATCAAAATACTAGAAAACAAAATTAAACAACACATTAAAATGATTATTCATCATTACCAAGTGGGATTTTTCCCAGGGATGCAAGATGGTTCAACATACTCAAATCAATTACTGTGATATAGCATATCAACAGAATGAGGGACAAAAATCATATAATCATTTCAATTGACACTGAACAACATTTGAAAATTCAAAATCCCTTCATAATAAAATACTTGAAAACTGAGTATAGAAGTAACATACTTAAACACAATAAAAGCCGTATACAACAGACCCACAGGTAGCATTTTAATGAATGGGGAGAAAAGGAAAGCCTTTCCTCTTTGATCTAGAACACAACAAGAATGCCCACTTTTACCATTATATTACTAGAAGACCTAGCTAGAGCAATCAGAAAAGAGGAAGAAATAAATAAAATATAGGACATCCAAATTAGAAAGAAAAAAGTCAAATTATCCTTGTTTGCAGATGATGTGATTTTATATTTTGGAAAACCTAAAGATTCCACCAAAAAAAACTATTAGATTGATAAACAAATTCAGTAAAGTTGCAGGATACAAAATCAATATACAAAAATCAGTAGCATTTCCATATGGTTGCACAAACAACCTAAAAAGGAAAACAAAGGAAGTAATCCCACTTTAAATACAAATAAAATTAGCTAGAAATTAAACAAAGAAGCAAAAGATCTCTATAATGAAAACTCATTCTAAAACACCGATTAAAGAAATAGAAAATAATACAAAAAATTGGAAAGACATTCCATGAACAAGGATTGGAAGAATCACATTATTAAAATATCCATATCACCCAAAGCAATCTAGAGATTTAATGCAATTCCTCTCAAAATACCAAGGACATTCTTCACAAAAATAGGAAAAAGAATCCTAAAACTTATATTGAACACTAGAAGAGCCAAAGTTATTTGAGCAAAAAGAACAAAAGTGGAAGAATCACATTGCCTGACTTCAAATTTTACTGTAAGCCTATAGAAATCAAAATAGCATGGTACTGGCATAAAATAAGACAAATAAACCAATGGCGCAGAATAGATAAGCAAGAAATATATCAATACATCTACAGTGAACCAGTTTTGACAAAGAAGACAAGAATATAATTGGGAAAAGAATAGGCTCTTTAAAAAATGATTCTGGGAAACTATAATAGGTACTATTATAGTACCATATGCAGAAGAATTAAAGTAGACCCATATTTCTCACCATATACAAAAATTAAAACAAAATGAATTAAAGACTTAAATCTAAAACCTTAAACTATAAAACTACTATCGGAAAATATTGGGGAAACTATCTAGGACACTGGACTGAGCAAAGATTTCCTGAATAATACCCCAAAAGCACAGGCAACCGAAACAAAAATGGACAAATGGAAGCATATCAAATTGGAAAGCTCCTGCATAGCAAAGGAGTGTGGAGACAATCCACAGAATGAGAGAAAAATATTTGTAAACTACCCATTTGCCAAGGGATTAATAACCAGAATATATAAGGAGCTCAAACAACTCCATAGGAAAAAGAAATCTAAAAATCCAACTGAAAAAATGGACAAAAGGTCTGAAGAGACATTTCTCAAAAGAAGACTTACAAAAGACAGGCATATGAAAAGGTTCCCAGCATCACTGATCATCAGAGAAATGAAAATCAAAACTACAATGAGATATCATCCCACCACAGTTAAAATGGCTTTTGTGAAAAAGGGAGGCAGTAACAAATGCTGGCGAGAATGTGGAGAAAAGGAAACTTTGTACACTGTTGTTGGGAATGTAAATTAGCACAACCACTATTGAGAACAGTATAGAGATTTCTCAACAATCTAAAATTAGAGCTACCGTGTGATCCAGCAATCTTACTGCTAAATGTACACCCAAAAGAAAGGAAATCAGTATATCAGAGATATCTGCACTCCCATGTTTATTGCAGCACTATTCACAGTAGCCACAATTTGGATGAAAACTAAGTGTCCATAAGCAGACAAATGGACAAAGAAAACGTATTACATATACACACTGGAATTCTATTCAGCCATAAAAAAGAATGGGATCTTGTTATCTGCAACAATATGAATGGAACTCGAGGTCATTATGTTAAGTGAAATAAGCAAGGTGCAGAAAGACAAACTTCACATGTTCTTACTTGTGCAAGCTAAAAATTAAAAGTATTAAACTCACAGAGACAGAGGGAAGAACAATGTTAACAGAGGCTTGGAAAATTAGTGCGAAGAGAAAGTAGGGATTGTTAATAAGTACAAAAATATAGTTAGACTGAATAAATATGATCTAGTGTTTGTTAGCACATAGGGTGACTACAATCGACAATAATTTATTGTACAGTTTAAGGTAAGTAAAAGTATAATTGGATTGTTTGTAACACACAGAAAAGATAAATGATTGATGTGATGGATACCTCTTTAACCTTATGTGATTATTATGCATTGCATGCTTGTATTAAAATATCTCATGTGTCCTGTAAAGATATACACTGACTATGTGTCCACAAAAATAAAGAATAGAAAATTTAAAAAGAAGAAAAAAGCAACTTTATAAAAGATTCATTCAGTATTCTGTTTTGAAAATAAAGTTTTATTTTAGCATATTTTTAGATTTACAGTATAGTTGTGTAGATAATGTTGGAGAGTTGTCAGACACCCTACACCCAGTGTTCCATATTGCTACTGTCTTTCATGGTTCATTTGTCACAATTAATAGATCATTAATGATACATTATTTTAATTAAAATATACACTTTTTTATATTTCTTTCGTTTTTGCTTAATGTCTATATTCTGCTCCAGGATCTCATCTAGATTACATTTACTTACCATGCATTCTTAGGTTCCTTTCACTATAACAGGTTTTTAGATTCTTATTATTTTTGATGACTGTGACAGTTTTGAGAAACACTAGTCAGATATTTTATAGAATGTCCTTTAATTTGAGGTTGTCTGATTTTTTTTTTCTCACGGTTAGTTATGGGTTCTAGAGAGGAAAAGCACAGAGGTAAAGGAAGATTTTATCTCATCATATCAAGGATCCAGCCTGTCAATATGCCACTGTTATTGTTGGTGTTAATCTTGAGCATGTGACTGAGGTAGGGTCTTTCGGATTTTTCCACGGTGAAGTTACTCTTTATTCCCACTTTTCATATTTCTTTTTTTTGGAAGAAAGTCACTATGCTCAGTCCTTTCTTAAGGCACTAGGAATTATCTCCACCTCCTTAAGAAAAAAATTACCTAAAAAAATCATTTGAGTTCTTCTGCACTGAAGAATTGGCTATTCTCCATTTATTTATATATTCAATAATTTATTTTTAACAGTATGGTCTCACATACATTTTTATATTTGGGGGTATAATCTAATACCATTAATACATAATATATTTTTTTCATAATATTCCAGTTTAGCTATTAGAAATTCTTTCGGTTCATTCTGGTGTTCCTTTGACAAAACTTCCTTATTATGTATATGTATATGTGTTTGTGTGTGTGTGTGTGTGTGCGCGCGTATGTGTGTGTTTAGCACTATATCATCATCTAGCACTACTAGATATTCCAATCTTACATTGATCCAGCCCTAAAATTATCCATGTCTGCAAGGATTCCTGATTTCTTTTACTGAAGTGTGATATTAAAAACCGAATACGTATGTATATACTAATCCATTGTGCTGTGGACTGAATAGTGTTCTCCAAAATTCACATATTAAATCCTGAACCCCAATATAACTATATTTGGACAAGGGGCCTTTAGGAGGTAATTAATATTTAATAAGATAATAGAGTGAGGTTAAAAACTAATGAAATTAGTGTCCTTATAATAAGAGGCATCAGAGAGCGCTCTCTTTTTCTCTCCACCATACAAAGAGAAAGCAACAGCCTGCAAGCCAAGAAGAGAGAAAGCCCTCACCAGAAACTGAACTATCACCCCAATTTTAGATTTCTCAGAACTGTGATAAATATGTTTCTCTTGGTTAAGCCACCAAGCTTGCAGTATTTTGTTATGGCAGCACAGACTAGTTCACTTATATCTATGTGTGCTTATATCTATAAATACAGGTAAATAGTATATAAATATAGGTATGTACCTGTATCTATATTTGTATATTAATCCATCTAATATTGTGAATGATATTGTTATAAAGAATACATGATGGTATGTGTTTGTTAAAACTTATAGAACTTTATAGCACAGAACCTTACAATGCATAATGTAAACAAATTAAATAAGTATGATTAGTAAGTTGGAGGATTGCAGAATGGAATATAGTCTGTGAAAAAAACAACTGCCTTCCAAACATGAGTTCATAAAGATATCTGCAAGTCTAATTCAGTACCACTTTGATTATTCTAGCCCTCTCTCCTTTCTTATGTGTAACTTTCCACTCCAGCAGTGAGAAACTTGGCTCCTACTGTCGACCTTCCATTTACCGAATTGTTCAATTCCACATAGAATGGTTTCAGAATTATTAACTGCTAACCCTATGAGAAATAAATTTATATGCTACAGTGGACTACTTACATGCAGTTTTTGTTTATTTCATATGTTTGGAAGGCAGTTGTTGTTTTTTTTTCACAGACTATATTCCATCCTGCAATCCTCCAATTTACTAATCATACTTATTTCATTTGTTTACATTATGCATTGTAAAGTTCTGTGCTGTAAAGTTCTATAAGTTTTAACAAACACATACCATCATGTATTCTTTATAACAATATCATTCACAACTGTTTCATGGCCCTAAAAATCCCGTGTTACATTAGATACAGCAATATAAGAGCCTTTTGCCACCCTAAAAATATTACCTGTATTTCACCTATTTAGCTCTCTTCCCTCCACAAACCTCTGATAGTCTTACTTGTTTGCTGTTTGTATAGTTTTGCCTTTTCAAGAATGTGTCTTAGAAATGGAATCAGAGTATTAAAATCTTTTCTATACTTCTTTCCACTTTATAAATTATCCTCTTAAGTCTATGATAATCCCTTTTTATACTCTCCTTGCACTCTTTGCATCTGTCCCATTTTTATATCGATTCTACCAAAATTTCCTCTTTAATATTTTTATTTTTCTCTTGGTAAATATTTTTCTATCATCACTGTTAAGATACTTTCTAAAGTAATACTTTGAGCTCAAATTCACACTCACTTTTTTTTCCTGGAATTTTTAACCTCTTGTTCAGCAACTCAGCTTCTATGTCTTTAAATTTAACATACCTAAATTGGAACTAAATATATTCTTGCCAAATTCTTTGCCCAAAAACTATAGCAGTGCTTCCTCTGGCTTTCTTACTGATTAGTTTCTTTCTCTCAAAGTATTAAAAGTATAAATAGTACTACCTAACTTGAGTCAGCAGGAGAATAAACATAATTAAGTGGTTTACTAACCTTCTAAAATGGCATTAAAATATTTCTGCGGCCGGGGGTGGTGGCTCACGCATGTAATCCCAGCAGTTTGGGAGGCCGAGGCGGGCGGATCACGAGGTCAGGAGATCCAGACCATCCTGGCTAACACCGTGAAACCCCGTCTCTACTAAAAATACAAAAAATTAGCCGGGCGTGATGACGGGCGCCTGTAGTCCCACCTACTTGGGCGCCTGAGGCAGGAGAATGGCGGGAACCAGGGAGGCGGAGCTTGCAGTGAGCCGAGATCGCGCGCGCAACTGCGCTCCAGCCTGGACGACAGAGCAAGACTCCGTCTCAAAAAAAAAAAAAATATTTCTGCAACTGCATTTGTATGTTTTTTATTATGTCCTTAAAATGGTTAGAAATACTATTTTAGAGATATCTCCGAAGAGTTTTCCTCTACCTCATAACGGAAATGTAGAAGTAAGTATTACTCGAAGTTATGCACATTGAGACAATTACTATGCTTGTTGTGAGGAAGGAGGAAAGGATATGAGAACAGCATTAACAAGTACCTATAATGTAGGCCCATCTCTATACTAACACTGTTCTGAAATAATCCGTGCATTAGAGATGTTTTCTTGATACTGCTCAGCAAGAAAGATTGCTTTAGTGTCATGACATTCTGACTGGATGGCAGGGACTCTTACAGAATCCTAAAAAAAAAAAAAACATATAATTGAATAAACTATGTGATGTCTCAATTTAAATTATTTCTCAGCTGTAGAAAATGTAGCCCCCACTGTAGCAAGTGGGCACTAATGTCAGCAATGTATTAGGTTTTGGATTAAACCAATTGATTTCATGCCTTTCTATATATTCTGCATAATACTCAAACACTTTGGTGACTCACTAGTGTTTCTCAACAGTTCCATTAGCTCTGAAATAACTGCATCAATTTTCTTCCCATTTTTTTTTCCACAATTATTCTTCCCTAAACATGGATACTCTATGTATTTTCTACATTATTATACTACCTTCCTAATTGCTTAATGGCATGGAATAAAATATCCTGATGTTTATTTAATAAACATTCTAAAATGGGTAAATATTGTTGATCTCACTAATGTTTTTCATTATATATTTAACATAAAAATAAAATACAACCATTTTAAAATAAATATTATGCCCTCAAAAATGTCTTAAATGGAAATAACAGAAATAGTTTAGGTTATAAGTACTTACACAACAATTTTGTTTTTTTACAAAGGTAGCTCAAGTGCCTTTTTCTGCTATCAACATTTGTGTTAGAAAAAAATGAAAGGCAAGAGTTGTAACAATTGTAAATATTTCAGGATAGTTCAACTTTTTTGTTAACACTAATGTTTGTGTGTGTGTACACATGTATGTATGTATTAACACACATATTACATATATGTAATATATATGTGTGTATATATACACATGTGTGTAATGTAAAGCATTACATGCATATATATGCACAGAAATACATACGTATATATATATAATTTTTTAAGTTTATAGAATCCCTGTAAGAATCCTTGTCATCCAATCAGATGTCATGACACTAAACCATTATAAGAAATAATCCATAGATATGCAGATCATCAAAATATTAGAAGTGTGCTTTCTGTCTGATTATTTCTTGGTAAATTCAATTTCAGTGTACTTTGTCCCCATATGAATTATTTTTTCAGTGGGACTCTTTTTATAAATGATTTCACAGTCCTTGAACATTAGGCCTCACAGGATTTACTGCTCGATAAACCATTCTAAATCTTAAAACTTGCTGGAACAGAGTAGCTGAGTATAATGCTAAGAAAGAAAAACTAGTGTTTTAGAAAAGAAATGTAATACTGGATCTCTGATACAGGTAGATTGAATAATGCACATTTCAAATAAACTTGAACTTAATGTGCCAAACTTTTTAAGAGCTGACATGTATAATTGTTTCATTTTGAGAATAAAGATAAATTAATTGTGATAACTTATAATAATATGGAATATATATATATACAAAAAAATCCCAAATACCAGTAGATATTTAAACATTCAAATAATCTTATTCTTAAGCCAAGTCACTATAAATGAATTATAATGCAAGAATGTGTATTAAATTGTTTTTACTCTTACCTTTATTTAAATCGATTAAGTTACTTTATATTTTTAATCTAGCTTTATAAAAGAAATTATTAGTAATACAATTGTTTTTATTCTTCTTAAATGTTAATGTTTAGTGAAATAACCATGTGATGAATTATTTTATAGCAGCACTTCACTTTTAATAGCAGATGTGTTCCAGAAAACATGTGTGCATATATAATTTTTAAAAATAGGACTACTTTTTAACATACATGGCATATTTCCTAGTCAAAAAATTATGGTATGACCAGTATTCTTCTAAAGCACAAAATGATTAAGAATCATGAACAATCTCTTAAACTTTAACCCTGCATGCATCCTCAAGTAACAGACCTTGAACTACTGGGTGAATTTCAAAGCATCACGTGTTCCTGCTGTCAATCCTCATTCTTCTAACACAGGATGCTAATTGAGGCAGCCCACATCAAGTCACTTCAGATTTTCTAAAACCATTTTTTGGCACAGTCATGGGAAAAGATTTTAGATGACATGTAACTACTTTCAGATATTCCTAAATTATTCATTTCAACATGTGTTTTGTGCACCTAATAGACGAAGGCCTAGCCTCAAGGGAAACAGCAGAAGTTGTAACATTTTCTGGTCTCCTGAGGTCAAAGTGTAAATTGTTTTCCCAAAGGTGGAAGTAAAGAGTTTCATTGGGTTCCCTGACCAAATTGTGGTTATTCAATGAATATTTTGAAAATGGGAATTTTATTATATGAAAGTTTTCTCAGAAGGATAAAAATATTTTTCGTTTTAGTTATTAAAATAGCATTTTATTAACATAAGGCAAGACAAATAGACTAAGGGGAAGAATAAATAATTGAGAAACACAAAAATCTATACAAGAAACTTGATATACAACAGTTATAAATCAGTAGGGCAGGGTTTCTGCGACAAGTAGCCATTTGAGGAAAAGGATAAAAGTATTTATCTATTTATTACATACAAAAAATAAATTTCAGGTGGATTAACATCCATATATGACAACCAAAATCTTACAATGTTTAGAAAAAGTATAGTAGAATATGTTCATATCACTAAAATTACTGGCCATTAGGACATAGATGATTAAATTTAATGATATAAAAATGCAAAACTTGCATCTGACAAAGATGCTATTTATAAACTTAAAATACAGGCCAAAATTGGGAAAGATTTTTGAAATACATGTAACTAACAGAGGATTCTTATCCAGAATATATAAAGAGTCCTTGCAAAGGAAAAGAAAAATATTTATAGAAGCAATACCTAAAAAGCAACAAACGCATGAAAAAACGTTCAATCTCATTTGAATTCAAGAAAATAAAATTAAAAGGCAATGAGATATTATTTCATTACCATCAAACTGACAAAAATTTGAAAGGATAATTTTAAATGATAGCCAGGTGTTGGAGGAAATAATATTTCAAACACTGCTAGCAAAGATGTAACTTGGTACAAATGATTTGAAAATAAGGTATACTATATTTATTTAAACTGAATATAACCTATAACCTAGAAACCTGCAATTTCAGGTATATACCCCTAGATAAATATTTGTAGACATGCCCACAGAAACATATTCAAGGAATGTTTTTCCCAGTATTTTTTGTAGTGCTGAAAATTTAGAAACAACTTACATTTTATATAGAAATATGTTTGCCATTTTTGCACCAGATTTTTTTAAGAAACAAAAAGTTACAAAATAAGTTGAAAAAATATTTTTTAAAGAACCCCCAGAAAGTTTAACAAACATCGTCCTTTCAGAATATGAGTTAGTAAAAACTTTGAGAATAGCCTCAGAGAGAGGCCAAACCAACAGCTATATAGGAATATTTAGGTAGTACATGGGTGCTGATAGGTACAACATGGAATTTTATTCCTAGAGGACTGTTTCTTTTGCTACTTTGTTAGTGAAAGACTGTCTTTTACCTATATTTCATATGTTTTCAGGAGACTGACTCCAAAGAGAAGACTCTGACTTCTCTGTGATAAAATTTAAGTTTAAAAGAGATGATATGATAGATTTTTGAGGAGGGATTTATTATGGTTAGAGAGAAATCACACAGCCTTGTCCATCAGATAGTAAGGTTACAAATGCAGAGATTAAGGCTGAAACATATAGTGTATGTGGTTTTGTTACAGTAGGTTTGAAGTATTCTGTAGAATATTTTAAAACCATGTAACAGAACTTTATGGTTTTATAATAGAACTTTATAATTGAATAATACTTAATCTGAAAAAAATATATAATTTATTGGTTCATATATATTTTTAAATAGTATCTGCAAGAAACAGTTGCCTGTTTTACAATTAAGACACAACAAAGGTTATTTCAGGTAAGAAGTGACTGTAGTTGGCAAAGAGTAATGGGTCTACTTTCTTCTTATCTACTGATGTGCTGTCTCTTTACAGAATTCCTCCTGGTCAATGTTGGGGCTCTTGCACTGATTCTCTATTTGTCTTTTTCTTCCCACTCTCCCTACTTTTATTTTTTCTTTTTAACCTTTGTAGGTTTGTCCTACTTCTGGAAGATTTTTTTTCTACTTTTATGTTAGATTTTGATGGAGCTGAAATATTTTTAATGTTTAAGTCTTCCCCTTTCTTTTCCATTCACATTTATTGTGGTCTATTCTTATTTTGTGAACACACTATCTCTTGTTTTCTCTTTGAGAATAAAAATTGTAGACTTTTAAAATACTCTTTTATCTCAATATTGCCCGTTTCTTTCACATTCTTTTTTCATTCTATTGGTTTCTTTTTGCTTTCATTTTTAACTTAATTCCCATTCTTGTTAAATAATGAATTTCACTCTAGCATGATCAAGTGACAAGTTGCTTTTTACTAGCCCTCCTCCATAACTAGTTATTCACTCAGGAATTACTCTATTCCTATCCTTATCTTTAGAAAGCCAACTTTCAGTAAAGTACTTGGGGAGTAAAATCCTTTGCTGCTATTGGTGGGAAATCTGGGGAAAGTAAAGGACTTTAAGTTAAAAGTTTCTCACTTTTTGTTTACTTTAAGTCTAGTGATTCTGCTTACATTTTCCAAAAAATAAATGTCCTACATTGAGAAAGGGAGAAGAGAATTTGCAGGTATTGTGGAGCTAGATTGAGAACCTGGGGTTTTAATACCTTCTGGAGTAAATTTGGTTTGAGACCTTCTGTTTTATCTACATGTGTACCCACAATTTTCTGTGTCTCCTCTTGCCTTCAACTTGTGGATCTTTCCAGGATTTTGACAAGCAAATCAATTTACTTATTTTTGGTATCTCCATTTGTATGCATTTTATTTTCAGCCTCTTAGACTTGCTTAAAGCAGTTATCACTTTAGAAATTGCTTTTCCTCTTCTCAAAGTTTACCAATTTAGTTTGCTGTTGCTCTCTACCCTGTTTCCTTAACTCTGGAGGTTTTCTTTATTCATTTTTTTTTATTTTGTTATTGACACTTCAGTGGGGTTTTGGCAGGGGAAGGAAATAAGTGTACGGTAACAATCCACTGGGTTTTTAAATTTCTCTTCATTTCATTCATTATTTTCTGCATTATCACACTTTGCTATTTATTATTTCTCTTTTTTATTGGAGTCAGAGAAATATATATTTTTCATTAAAATTAATGTATGTATTTATATAGTCAATTTTTATTTTTAGGTTCTACTATTTTTATTTAATTATTTTTAAATTAAAAATAATATTGGGTATATTTATGAGGTACAACATGATATTTTGATATAGGTATACACTATGGAATGGCTAAATCACGCTAATAAACATATTCATTACTTCACATAATTTATTGTGTGAACACTTAAAATCTACTCTCTTAGTGGTTTTCAAGAACAATGCCTTGTTATTAACTATAGTCACTGTATTATACAACAGTGCTCTTGAACTTATTTTTTTAGCTTAAAATTGTGTATTACCTAAGCAACATCTCTCCAGTCTACTCTTTTAGTCCCTGTTAACCACCATTCTACTCTTTGTTATTGAGTTTGCCTTTTTCAGATTCCACATATAAGTGAAATCATGAGGTATTTCTATTTTTGTGTCTGGCTTATTTCACTTACCATAAAGTCCTCCAGTACTTCCTCCTTTTTTAAGACTGAATAGTATTCTACTGTGTATATATACCACATTTTTAAGATCCGTCCATCCATTAATGCATGCTTTGGTTGATTTCATATGTTGGCTATTGTGAATAATGAATGCTGCAGTAAACATGAGCATGCAGATATCTCTTTGACATACTGATTTCTTTCAGATGTATACCAAGTGGAATTGCTAGATCTATAATTTTTGAGGAACCCTGCACTGTTTTCTGATAAGAAAATGGAAACTTGTACACTGTCCAGTGAATGTAAATTAGCCAATTTTAAAAAATGAACCATCTGCCTTGTACCCTGAGTTCCCCTTCCCTTTCCTTCAAAGGAACAATTTTAACTAATTCTTTGTATTTAATTCCAGACCACTTAATGATATGCTTGTATTTCTATTTGATAACATATACGTACATAATGCATGCATAGTTCTGTATAATTTATATATGTGCATATAATATATGTATGTACATGTGTTTATATATATATTATACATGTATATAGGTGTGTGTATTTGTCTGTGTCTATGTGTGTGTGATTTTAAGCATTATCCATTGACTTTTCAATAGTAATAATGAGGATGTTGCTTTCCTTCTCCTATTCTTATTACACATTCTCATCTTTCTCTTTTGCTTTTTACCCTTAAAGAAATACATTAAAATGTGCATTAGATAAATGGAGGTACTCAGTGTTTACACTATTTTGATATTGTAAGTTCTAGCCACAACTGTGAAGCCCAATTAATTTTGATTTTTATATTATTTCATGCATAAATTTGTGTTATTTCTAGAGTTAAAAATAGGCTGCTTTTGATCTTCAATTTTGCTGTCATTAATTGCAAAATAATCCCATGGCAACGCTTTAAATCTGTACATTTCTTTGGGGCATCCTTCAATTTAATTCTAATAGATAATTTCCTCTTGTAGTCTTCTATATTTCACTATTCTGAATTGGTTGTTCCCTATACCTGTTACCTAACCACCACATTTTGTATATCCTTTCCCCATGGCCCAAGGAATCCCCTTTGCTGTCTCTTATTTTAGTTTCTTTGTTTTGTGTATTCTATCTTTCTCTCCCTGGTTTACTTGTCATTTCAGTACGGTGTCACATACTGAAAAAAGTGAATAGTAATTATTTATGAAGACTTTTAACTAGTGCTCTTATTCAAACTTTACCCTAAATATATAATTGGAATGGGCATACATTGTATGCATCAGTAAGGAAATCTCCTTAATTTAAGCTTTTGAAGGCATCGCTCCATTTTCTTCTTCCTTTCAGTGCTGCTGTTGAATCATCTGAAGACTTTAGGATTTCTGATTCTTTTTTTGTTTTTCTCACTCTGAAAACTTGTTGGATCTTCTGTTTTTCCCCAGTGTTCTCAGCATTCATATGGACACTCAATATAAGGTTCTATACTCTACCCTCACCCTCTGTTGTGTCTCCTGTGTCCCAGTCGTTAGACATTGTGATCTTGAGAAAAAACATTGACTCTTTTTTTTTTTTTTTGAGATGGGTTCTCACTCTGTCACCCAGGTTTCTTGAGTGCAAACTCTGCTCACTGCAACATCCCCCTCCCAGGCTCAAGCAGTCCTCCCACCTCAGCCTCCTGAGTAGGTGGGACCACAGCATGCACCACCATGCCTGGTTAATTTTTTGTATTTGGTAGAGAAGGGGTTTCACCCCGTAGCCCAGGTTGGTCTCGAACTCCTGAGCTCAAATGATCCACCTGCCTCAGCCTCCCAAATTGCTGGGATTTCAGGTGTGAGCCACCACGCCTGGCCAAAATTTTAATTCTTTTGCTGGGTGGAGCAGTTGAGTGACTGATTTGAAAGTAGGAACATATTTGGAAGTCTGTCTTTCAAAAAAATGGACAAGAAAATAATCTTGTCATTTAAGTTTCCTATTTACCTCCCCTTCCAGAGTATCTGTTGCAGCCATTTCCTGAACATGGTTGGAATTGCGTAGTACAAATGGAGTTAGGCTTGAGCTTCCTCATTGTCAGCTTAGGCTTTAGGCCTCGCAAACCTTCTCCTCCCACAAGAGATCCCTTAAGTGTTTTGCTGCTCACATATGTTTTTTTAATTTACATAATTTTATTGCTACATTTTTGTTCTGCTCGTCTTTATGGCTGTATGTTTAATGTCCAACCAAACCAATCAAACAAAAACAAACAAAACATAATTTAAAAAATACAAAATAAATAATAATAATAAGCAATAACACAATCAGAAGGGAGACAAATATGTGTGTGATGTACTCTGCCTTTTCACATGCAATTTTTATCTTTGAAATTTAGCAGTTTTTACAGAATATGTCTCAATAATTAATCGCCATTTTGTTAATTTTGCCTGGTAAAAGTTAATCCTGAGATTCAGGCTGTTGAGTTCAAGTAAATTTCTCCTTTTATATCATTAGAGATTACCTCTGTTTCATCAGTATTGTCCTATTTTTCTCAGAGTGATGGAGATGTAGCTTAGACATTGAGTCTTCATTAGTATGTTAAATCTTTTGAGAGGAAAAATATGTATCATTATTCAGTTATTGCCAGTGTGTCCTAATCAATTGTTCTTTGCAGAATTCACTATAAGATGTTGAAATGTTTAATAATCCTCAGAGTGAGGTAACTATGCTGAAAATTTCTTTAATCCTAGTGTAAAACATTGGGCTATGGCAATAACTTCATGAAGCATGATACTTGTGATAGCAGCAGGAGGCAGAAAAATTCCTCAGCAGAGAGGGGCGGGTCCCTGGTGAAACCCACCTTCAGACTGGAGAGAGCTGAAAGTCTGAAATCTGGGCTGCCAGTTCCTGGTGGAGTACACTGCCTGGAGTGAGAACTTCTTTGATGCAGTTTGGCCAATCAGATGATACTTTTTCCAAATCCGTCCATGAACCAATAAGCAAGCACTTGCTCCCACCCATGGACGAGTCAACAGACAGTTCTTCCATTCTAAGCCTATAAAAACCCCAGACTCAGCCGGACTGAGAGACACTTTTGGACTACCTGCCTGCAGATAGGAGCTACCCACTTCAGGTCTCCTCTCTGCTGAGAGCTGTTGTGTGACTCTTCCCTGCTTTGGTCACCCTCCAGTTGTCTGCATTATTGCATTGTTCTTGGACTCCAGACAAGAACTCAGGACCTGCTGAATTGCAGGCACAAAAAGGGCTGTAACATGTTCCTGGCCAGCTCACTGAGCTGCAAGCAGTGACACGCTCTTGTTCATCAGACTGTGGGAGTAAACAGCGCAACCCTTCTGGGATCTCAGATTTCAGTATTCCCCAAGCCAGAGCTGTAACTCTGTAGCGTTCTCACCCTCTGCTGGCATTGGGCAGCTGCCTCTTGGGATGGGAAGCAGTGGCAGGGCTGGGCCTGCCCAGGAGCTGCAGACCAGAGTGGCTGACCAAGCTGTAATACAAATGGGCTGAAACAGGCACCCTCCCATGTTTGCTGTGCCATGGGCAGCTGGACTGAGAGAGTGGTAACTCATCCTCCACCCCTTGGGGCCCTGTGGTGGCTGGCATCTCCAAGTTTTCAGATGCCACCTTGTTCCCCTTGTTCAGATGCTGGCGCCTGCAGCAGAAGCTGTTGTGGTATGCCCGGTCCAGCTGCAGCCTTCCATGCAGCTGGCACCTGAGCCAGCACCTGGAGCTACCCGTTCTGCCACAGCAGCCAGCGCACCTGGCTGTGAGCAGTGGCTGGACCCTGTGCTCACTTGCTTACACATCCCTCACTACTCCACACCTGGCTCACCCTCAGTGGACGTGGGATCTAAGCCAATAGCATGAAGCAAGCACAGCCTGTCGGATGAGTGTTTGGAAACAAGCCCAGTGGGTGCAAGTGAAATTCAGCCAGAGGTGCTGCTGGCCACAGAGTTTGCCGCTGGTGAAGCAACAGCCAAAGCATCCAGTGACACTTGCATACATTTTGGATAAAGTATTCAAAACTATGTAGGAACTCCAATTTAGGGGAATAATTATTTAATAATTTAATAAGTGATATTTGGCTGAGTATTTTTAAGGATAGAAGAGTAAGTTACCATCATTTTGGCCTAAGAACAAATGAGACTTCTATTTGTTAAAATATGGATCAAGGGATCTTAGGAGGATTATTTGCTTGTTTATAAGCTGGTTGTTCACATATCTTTTCTTACCTGCCTTCAATGTCTCCTCAGTGTTTGGTTTGAATTGTGCTACATTAAACTAGCCTAGATAACATTTTCCTGTTTATATTAAAGTTCTCCTGGTATAGACAAATTTGATTGATTGATAAATATAGATAAATCTCATGTCTAGAGAGAGAGAGAGACAAGAGAGAGGGTTTACTTTAAGGGCCAAATAAACCACCTCTGACTCATGCAATTGAGGGGGCATGCAAGTTAGAATCAGGCCAGTAAACTAGGAATTCTGCCAAGAGTTAATATTGCAGTCTCCAGTCTGAACCCTGGAAACTTAGGCAGAATTTCTATTTTTGACTCAACAGAGAATTCCTTTCTTAACAGGGACCTAGATTTGTTTTTAAGGCTTTCCGTTGTTTGGATGAGGACCACCACATTGTGGAAGTAATCTGCTTTACTCAACATCTACCAATTTAAATGTTAATTACTTCAAAAAATACGTTCCCCACAACATCTAGCTGGGTATTTTACAAAACAATTTGGCACCACAGCCTAGGCAAGTTGACACCTAAAATTAACCATCACATTGTTTCATTTGAGAAATCAATAAGTACTTTCAAACAGAAAAATGAAAATAAATGCACAGTCATGCATTGCTTAATGATGAGAAATGTGTTGTTAAGCAATTTTGTCATTAGGCAAATATAGGTGTTACTTACACAAACCTAGATGGTATAGCCTATGACACACTTAGGCTGTATCTTACAGCCTTTTGTTCCTAGGCTACCAAACTGTACAGTAAGTTACTCAACTGTATACTGTAGGCAACTGTAACACAATGGAAAGTATTGGTATATCTAAACATAGAGAAGGCATAGTGAAAATAGAGAATATGGCAGGCGTAGTGGTGTGTGCCTATAATCCCAGCTACTCTGGAGGTTGAGGTGGGAGTATTTCTTGAGCCCAGGAATTTGAAACAATCCTGGGAAGCAGCAAGACACTATCTCAAATAAAAAATAAAATAATTTAAAAATACAGTATAAAAGAAAAAAAATGGTACACCTTTATAAAGACTTACCAAGAATGGAGCTTGCAGGCCTGGAAGTTGCACTGGGTGAGTCACTGGGTGAGTGGTGAGTGAATGTGAAGGCCTGAGACATTTCTCTACACTACTCTAGACTTTATAAACATTGTATAATTAGGCTACATTAAATTCTTTTTAGAAATTTTCTTTCTGGAATAAATTAACCTGAGCTTACTGTAACTTTTTTATTTTATAAACTTTTTAATTCCTTTCAATTTTTAACTCTTGTGTAACCACACTTAGCTTAAAACACAAACACGTTGTACAGCTGTATAAACATATTTTCTTTCTTTATATCCCTATTCCATAAGCTTTTTCTGTTTTTAACATTTTTAACATTTTCAACTTTTTGTTAAAAACTAAGACACAAACACACACATTAGCCTAGGCCCATACAGTACCACAATTATCAATATCGCTGTCTTTCACATCCGTATCTTGTGTCACTGGAAGGTCTTCAGGGGCCGTAACACAAATGGAGCTGTTGCAAATACCTCTTCTACAGTTACTTTTTTTTCAAATAAGTAGAAGGAATACACTCTAATATAATGATAAAAACTACAGTATAAAAATATATAAACCAGTAACATGACCATTTATTATCGTTATCCAGTAATGTACTGAAGTTAACTATATACTTTCTTTTCTAAACTGGCAGTGCAGTAGGTTTGTTTACACCAGCAACGCCACAAACTCGAGTCATGCCTTACACTAAGATGTTACAATGTCTACAGTGTAACTAGGCCATAGGAATTTTTCAGCACAATTATTATCTTATGGGACCACTGCCATGTATATGCTCAGTAGTGCACCAAAATGTCATTATGCTCTAGTCTTTCATGCACATATTTTTCTGTAGAAAGTAGTTGAAGAGATTAAGCATATCAAAAATTGATCCCTTAAATTAATATTCAGTTATGAAAAGCTAGTCCAACATATTTTAATACTGCCTTAGAATTAATTAAAAAAAATCTATCAGAATGCCAAATTGTTTTCAAACATTTTACCAGATAAGTTAAATTTACATTATTAATTAAGTTCTCAGATATGATTTGTTTAGATGGGGACTAATATTTATTCCTGTAACTTTTGTTTTGTTATCAAAGGTTCTGGAATAATGTGTTTGATTCTATTTTTCTCACATTCAAAGCCCCATATTATATGGGGAACGAGTCTCTCTATTTTTTCTTTTTTTTCTTTTTAACTGATAGGCCTAGGGAAGAGCCTTTTTAAGTTACCCAGTTTTTTAAAATGGCTTTGATCCTTGCTTATCTTCTCTTTGCTTAGTTGTTTTATATGTCATCATGTGAGAACTTTATCCAATATTTAATTTTGTATCATTGGCATCTACTCATAAATTATAAACCCACTTATCATTGCTGTCAGTGGTGGCTGATTTACCTTACGATAACAAAAACAATAATAAAATAAAATAAAAAATTTAACATACAATTTGGAGAATATTTATAGAATACTCACTGAAATCAACTTTGCAATTACTGTTTGCCTTTCTTCTCTTAGACTGATTTATATATTTATGACTCATTTTCACCAAATTTTATTTCTTAGAAAATGCTTTAATCCTACTAAAAATGTAATCCAGTATACTTTAAGAAAATCTATGCCAAATGTTCTGTGAGATTAGCCAATCTTGTCGTAGATACTTGTCAATGTTTTGTACACCAGAGTGAAATTTACTTCCTGACCCTAGCTATTCCTTAGGTAATACACAAAAACAATTGAATTGACAATCACAGTCACCTAAGATAATGGAAAAACAGTTGTTTGTCAAGTATTTTTTTAATGAATCTTATATGACTAAGTAGCTTTATATTTGAAAGTTTTGCAAGTAAATTATTTTTATGTTGGATGTATTTCTTTCTATTTGTATTTTGTAAATGCACAGTAGGTTCCAATTTGTGTTGTCCTGGGTATTTTTTTTTTGCTAGTTTTGCACAGAAACAAATAGAAATATAAAATTTAATTAATTATATGTATTTAAAAATAAAATATAATATTTTATATCATTTTGTTTGCAACCCTCATCCAATAAAATGTAAATCATGATTTTAAACCTTTGGGCTGTAATAAACTTGTTGCCTTAATAGCCCTAGTCCTTTGCCTCTCCTGAATGTATACACTTTAAAATGGGACTTTGCAGTTCCTGTTATGAAGCACATAACATAATTACACATATCTTAATTCTGAGTTCAGCTATGTGACTTGCTTTTGCCTTTGATATCCTAGCATTTGTAGTATAAGCAAAAGCTAAAAAAGGACTGGTGCACTTTTGCCTTCAATGTGGAAACACAGCCAGGCTGGCCCACCAGAGAGAGGTGAGAGAAAAATGAAGTAGAGACAAGTTGTTCCAGGCAATAATCAGCTCACTTCTAGAGACATAATACCCCAGACAGCAGCCAGGTAATACCCAGACATGACGGAGAATCCATGTGAACCTCAGAAATTGCCCAGCTCAATTTTTCAGTCACAGACTCAAGACAAAACAAATTCTTATTGTTTTAAGCCATTGTGTTTTGGAATGGTTTGTTATGCTGCATTAATATGGCGGAGTGAATGATGGAGAAGCAAAGACTTGTATATATTTTTTTATTTCTAAGTTAATAACAATTGCTCTGTGTATTAGTCTGTTTTCATACTGCTATAAAGAACTGCCCAAGACTGGGTAATTTATAAAGGAAAGACATTTAACTTACAGTCCTCCAGGGCTCAGGAAACTTACAATCATGGCGAAAGGCAAAGGGAAAGCAAGGCACCTTATCACAAGATGGCAGGAAGAAGAAGTGCTGAACAAAGGGAGAAGAGTCCCTTATAAAACCATCAGATTTCATGAGAACTAACTCACTATCATGAGAACAACATGGAGAAGCTACAACTATGATTCAATTACCTCCTGCTGGTCTCTTCCTTGACACTTGGGGATTCTGGAGATTACAATTCAAGATGAGTTTTGGGGGGTAGTCAAAGGCTAACCATATGACTCTGTGTAACTTCTCTCACTTTTTTAAAGTATGTATATATTTGAGGATATATATTTTTATTTATTTTAAACAGTCCAATTCTTCTCACCCAAAGAAATGCAAATGTGTGTGTGTATATATATATAATACGTTATATATTATATATATATTTTATATATATAACTCTTTTTGTTTTAATTACCACTATCTTTTCCAAATCTATTAGTTTCATTTTTAAGTATATGTTGATTGTTGACTTTAAGTGTCACATAGAATCCCACAGTGCCAGTCATTTTCTATTTATCCGTTGTTCTAGAAGTGGAAACTATGTGTTCTCCATATTTCTACAAACACAAAAGTAGCACAATGAAAATCTCCATGTGTAGCCTTGTGGGAAAATGTATGTATCCAATTATCATTGCATAAATTTACTTTCTAAGAAGATCATTCCACTTATATAATTTATCTTTTTGTAATGTTTTTAATACGATATTTTTTTCTCCCCGCTTTGTCAAGATTTAGGTAGTCTCTTAAACTAGAAAAGCGGTTTAATTTGTCTGTTTGTTTAATGTAGAGACGTATGGCATGTATCACCTTCACCCTCTTTTACATAAATCCTAAATAATAACAAAACTATTTTAAATTATAATAAGGAAGATTTTGGTTGCCAGTCTTAGAAATTACTATCTTAAAACATACACCAAGATAATCATTTGGAGTTGTCATATGTGGGGGTCTTCTCAAAAATTGAATTGCAATTATTTGTTTTAGAAAATTTGAATATATATGAATATGAAAATAAAAGTTGGAGGAAATGGTCACTTGCTTGTTCGATCCAGCACTAGCATTCAGTGAAAATGAAACAACCTCAGAAGGGGAAATAACATCATGCCATAATTTTAAAAGAACAAATACATAAAACAGAAGTGGAAAATATTAAAATAGAAAAGACAAATCTGTGTAATCAAGCAAATAAAATCATCATAACTTTTCAGAAAACAGTCACGAAGAAAAATATATATTATACCTCTAATCTAGAGATGATTCAATATTTTGATATATAAGCTTTAAAATATATTCTTCTGCATAAGTCTTTTAGAAAAAATATTTAGATAAAATTTATAGTTAACAAAAAAGGTTGAAAGATTATTCTCCTTGTTCAATGTTTCCCAACAAGGAAGCTATTGATATTTTGGGTGGGACCATTCAATTCTTTGACTAGTCTTTCAGTCAATGTACAGGATAATTTCCACCTTGGGTCCCCACAGCCAAATGCTTTAAAAAGGTAAGAACACCTTAGAATTCAGAATGTGTTCTATTTTGTCATTTTCCAGCTTACAAATAAACACTTCAGTGTGGCTCAGTAAATCTAATAGTGCATCAGTTCACAGTGTATAGCGATCACTAGCAATGGGGTTTGGAATCCTCTCACTGTGTAGGGCTCATGAAGTTCTTGAGATGCCATCTTTGTTGTCTTTGTGCATTCAACTCTCATTGCGTGATTATAAATGGTATTGTCTGATGAATTGAGAAGCTTCATTAGATTAAAGAAAGTACAGAATGTAAACTTTTTTTGTGAAAGACTAAGTTCCCTAGAGTTACAGGAAAGATAAGCAGAAAGAAAATACAAAGTAAGGATTCATAAATCACATTCTAGACTTTAATTTTTTATTAATTTTCATTGTTTTCTGAATTCCTAAGTTGTCTCAACCATTATAGACTATTATTCTCTGCTCAATTTAGTGACATAGGGCTAACATAATGCTCTTTTCTATATCTTTATAAATGTATTACTATTTGAATGATTACTGTAAGCATGGATAAAATGCTATATTGCCCTCAATTTTAGATAGCAAAAAAATTGTACAGGGAAGACAGATACATCACAATTATCCTTAACTATTTAGTGGTTCACCTTCACAGTGATATGAAAAACAGTACACTTAAAGTAATAATTCAACTGAGTACTTACCAGGAATTTATGTAATAAAACTGCTTTTAAAGAACTTAATGTCTTTAATGCTTTATCTAGATTTATGTGAAATAATTTAGAGAAAAATCTAATAATGAAACATTTAATTGAAAGCAGTAATATATTTTATTCCACATTCATCTATATATGCAAATACAAAGTTAAAAAAACTTTTTTAAGAAATATGAATCATTGGCCAAGCGCAGTGGCTCACGCCTGTAATCCCAGCACTTTGGGAGGCCGAGGCGGGCGGATCACGAGGTCAGGAGATCGAGATCACCCTGGCTAACGCGGTGAAACCCCGTCTCTACTAAAAATACAAAAAAATTAGCCAGGCATGGTGGCGGGCGCCTGTAGTCCCAGCTACTCAGGAGGCTGAGGCAGGAGAATGGCGTGAACCCGGGAGGCGGAGCTTGCAGTGAGCAGAGATCACGCCACTGCACTCCAGCCTGGGCGACAGAGCTAGACTCCATCTCAAAAAAGAAGAAAGAAAAAAATATATATATATATACATATATATGAATCATTATCACACCTCTACCTCTTGCCTTTCCAAGCCTCCTTGTAGTTGGAGTATATTTCTCTGTCTCATAACAAGGCTTGGCCATATAACTTGGTTTGGCCATGATAATTAAAGAAGGCTTGACATATATGAAGAACTTTAAAATCTTTTGCATGATTTTCTTCAGCTTCTTGCTTATGCCCTCTACTATGAGAAAAAAAAAATGACTCAGATAGGAGTTATGAAATCACCTTGGGCCCCAAAATGAGAAGATATGTGGAAAATAGCAAAACCATGGCAAGCAGAGACAAGCAGTGTTGTAGCTGACACATACATCCACGGGATGGAAATAAAAAACAACAAATGGTATTTATTTGTTCTTGTAAACCTCAGGGACTTAGGAGCTGTTTGTTACCAAAAAAAGTTGACAGAAATACTTGTTAATATATTGAAATGTATCAGATTCAGGGTTCATACCCACATTTGACAATTTTTTGTCAAAATTATTGATAACTGAGTTAAACCTGTAATTAAAAACTTTACTTGAAAACAGAGGTTTCAATGTTTTCAGAAGTTGTTTTACATAAATTCACTGAACACTCAGTAAGGTAAATAGGAATTGATATTAAATAAATAATTTCAGATGTTAAACACAGGGTTGATTTGTGGGTTTTGAAGTCCTTTAGAGAAACAGTGGCATGGAAAGTTTTTAGAATTATTTTTTACTTTTTAATTCAAGTTTCACTTTTTAATTATAGACCCAATGTACTGTAAATCTGACACCATCTTTCAAGCTTAATGATGACTACTTGGTTTTCATTTTCAAAATAAATTGATACTAAGTAGATATGTTTATTGAATATGGGCCATTCAAAGAGGTGATCAAGCTTGCAAAAGATTTATTATTTTAGATTATTTATATAATGTCCTCATACCACAACTTTTCACAGTAGAAATTTATGCACTAGTACCATGTTGTGCTACAAAGCACTTTTCTTATAAACAAATTTTAAATTCAATACAGCCCAATTTTACAATATTATCTGTAAACATTATGCAAAAATTATATGTAGAAGAAAGGGTAATGCAAAAATAAAAACCATCTTGACTAGCTTACCCATTATCATTGCCCCTTATGAGATACTTTCTTCTTTGTGTCTACTTCTCTTCTAAAAACTATACCTGTAGATATATGCTTATATATTAATCCCGAATGTTGAAACTATAATGTAAATAACAATCCAATATGTGCAAAATTTAGCACTTTTTCTATTTTGAATTCAGTAAAGTATTTACGTTATACATTACATCACTATAAATAAATTTTACTACAGTTCTTTATATACGAAGTAAACATACGTTATTCACAATTTGATGCTAACCTTTATATAACATCTTCTACATACAAAGCATTTGGCAAGAATTTGTGGAGCAGGGGGTATATTAAAAGGTTAAAAAGGATAAAACACATTTAAAGGGATAATATGCATGAACAAATCTGAGATAATTTTGATCCATAAATATTAAATATTATATAATGCTTATCTCAATATTTCATCAAAACAAAATGCAATGGATTTTAAGATGTGCCATTATTTTATGTACTTTTATATACTTCAGAAAAGAAAAAAAATGCTTGACATGAGCAAACTATATAGGAGAGTCCCCTTTGAGGGTAATCCACAAAAGGGTTATATATTAACCATTGCTATGTATTAACCATTGTTTACATTTCCCTTTCCACAAAAGGGAAATGTAAACAAGACCTCAAACTACAAGAAAGGACAGCAAATTAACGAACAAGCCTCTACCTTGATACTTGGTGGAAGAGATAAAACTTTCCCAGATGATTTAAATCACTAGGCATTACCTTGCAAGGTTTGTATTCTGAATTCACACTGCTAGTGTGGTCCAAAAGCCTCAAGCAGAGAATTTAATGAAAGTTGTCTCAGGTTTATTTTGTCCCTAGGTGACTGGAAGAAGCAGATGCAAATCTTCTTGGTTCTCAGTGTATGCCAAGGCAGGTTTGTAAAATGCCGTCCATAAGAAGATGCATTCCAACTTCAGAAATGTTAAATTGTATGACAGCCATTCTTAAAATCTATTAAATATGTATTCTATAATGAAATCTGTACTTTTTATAAACACCAAAAAATGCTATTGAATCATATTTTCATATTAGGGGGCTGGAAAACCTTGAGAGAGAACAGTATTTAAATGTTAACAATGATAATGGCAATAATAATAATAACAAAAAAGTAGCAACAGCAACAATAACTGTGTCCTTATGATGTGACAGACATTTAATTTCCATGTATTTAGTTACTTGATACTCACAACAGCCATTCTAAATAGTAATAATAATTTTCCCCTTTTCACAGATAAGTAAACAGAAAAGCCAGTACTTGAATCCAGCCAGTTTTTGTGAAAAGCCATATCTTAATTATTGTTTTAAGAATGAAGGATGTTTCAGCAAGCAGTAACCACATAGATGGCCATTCCAAACCAAGAGGACACAAAAGAGCATAGTTTGTTGTTGTTGCTGTTATTTTTAAGAGACATTTCTTAAAATGTCAAGGGGATTAGCATGGTTAGGACAAGAGAAATTAAGTACAATTAACTAGGTCATAATAGTGGCAAAATATATGGAGGCCAGAACATGTATTATTTTAATATTAAGATATATGAGATATATTATCTAATTATTGAGGATTCCTTAAAAGTCTTGGAGAAAAAATGTATCATACTGTGAATTGCAGTTTTAGACAACAACTGATATCAATGTGATACACTTCCTCAAAAAGATGACAGCAGCTAGATCATGTGCAAAGGAGTCCTTTATATAGAAGAAGTTAAAAGTCTTAACTAATATATAACTCATCAACATATAGTGAAAACTTTTTACTATATTTTTGGAAGGAAGAGAGTGTTTCCAACTGAGTTAGCGAACAGGGAAGAAAAAAATGTTTGACAAAAGAAATAATAAATCCAGTTGGAAACCTACTGAATTTGAAGTACTTGTGTAATTTTCATGTAATTTGGTTAGGGCATAGGTGGATTTCTGGGTTGAAGAGAGTCATGAGAATTGATGTCATTGACAGAAGAAAATATTTTAAAACATATGTACGTAATAGTTGATATAAAACTTATGTATGCACTTTTGCACATATTTTATTCAATGGATTAAATAACCTTCAACTGATTTTCTTGCACTTTTTTCAAAGAGTGATATTTTTATTTATAGTGAAACAAATATATACAATGCCTTAAAAATGTTTTGCAATAAAATGTACATAACATAAAATTAACCATTTTAACCATTTTTAACTGTAAAATATAGTGACATTAAACATTCACAGTGTTGTGAAACCATCACCTCTGTCAATTTTTAAAACTTAAAGAACTTTTTTAAATACTTTTAAATTTCACATTCATTGTCTCCATCTTGGTAAAATCAGTCATAGTGTTACTGGAAAGGAGCCCCAGTCCAAACCCCATGAGAGAGTTCTTGAACCTCATGCAAGAAAGAATTTGGTGCAAGTCCGTACATTGAAAATAACTTTATTAAGAAAGTAAAGGAATAAAAGAATGGCTACTCTGTAGGCAGAGCAGTGGGCTGGACTGCTTGACTAAGTACACCTATAGTTATTTCTTGATTACATGATAAACAAGGGGTGGATTATTTATGAATTTTCCAGGAAAGGGTGGTGAGGCAATTCCAAAACTGAGTGTTCCTCTCATTTTTTAGACAATGTAGGGTAACTTCCTGACATTGCCATGGCATTTGTAAACTGTAATGGCACTGGTGGTAGTGTCTTTTAACATGCCAATGAGTTATAATTAGTATATAATGAGCAGTGAGGATGACCAGAGATCACTTTTGTCATCATCTTGGTTTTGGTGAGTTTTGGCTGGCTTCTTTACTGCATCCTGTTTTATCAGTGAGATCTTTGTGATTTGTATCTGTGCTGACCTCCTATCTCGTCCTGTGACTAAGAATGCTTAACCTCTTGAGATTGCAGCCCAGTAGATCTCAGCCTCATTTTACTTAACCCCTATTCAAGATGGAGCCACTCTGGTTCAAATGCCTTTGACAATAGATCATTCTAAACCAGACAAAAGGAATGTTGGACAGAAAGACCAGGCTAATATAAAAGATTTTGTGTGTGGAATAGAGTACATTTTTGAAAACTTTGTGGTTAGTTATATATGAACAAAATTTAGGCAATTAATGGCTTAAGGAGAAAGTATAAGCAAGTGAGTACATAAATTAAAACTTCATTAATGACGTAGGACCTCAATAAAGGGTCTTTTCCCTAGGACTAAATGTAAATTATCAGCTTCATGGCTTCACTATTTGTAGTATACCTGTCACTCCATTTCCATAAAGCAAAATATAAACCAGATTATTATTTATTCTTGAAAAAAAGTCTATCCTTTGCCCCATTTTTTTATTAGCAGTCATGATGACAGAGTTCCATAGGACTAAGAGCTTTTGGCAACAATGCTTACCCTCTATCCCACCAATTTCACACCTCAAATCATCTATGAGCTTTGAGGTCACCAAAGATATCCTGTCAAATCCACAAGAAGTGCAGGATTCTAAGATCAGCTCAACAGCATTTCCAGAAGGCTTTGCATTCTTTTTCTGACCTACTCTCCAACGCCTCATCTTCTATTGTTTATCTTCTCAACGTATCTCTCAATTTTTCCTTTTACTGTCTTCCTCTATCTTAAATCTAAATCTCTTTCAAAAATTCTACTTCCCCTATAGATTTCTCAAGTTGCAGAAGTTTTCTCTTATATCTTATATCTTGGGATAGAAGTTGGGTTGGTATTTCTATTTGTTTCTTATCACCCCTGTTAGAACATTGTGCTTTCTGTCTTCCCCTAACTCTGGAGCTTCTGAAGCATATGTATTAGACAATGCCACTTGATAATGTTCTATGTTATAGTCATCTATAGATCTCTATGACTGTTTCTGATATTCCTTACAGATTTTAACTCTTGGAAAATTGTTACATTCTTATTTTAATTCTTGGTAATATCTGTTTTCACATAGTTGATCCCCCCCCTCCCACCATATGACATGCACTTTGTTTTTTGAGCTAATCTCTCCTCTAGTGAACTTTTACTTTAACCTATCTCTGTAATCCACTATGAGAGCTATCTTTAATAAACATAATCTCAATTTAAAGCATCCCATACCTTGAAGAACATCTCCTATCTGTTCGCAAAACTCCTTTTAGTGTTCCAACTTTAACACATTAACAACTCCAGCAGTACCTACAACTATTTCTGATAATAACTGGAAAGTTCCAGTATGGAGACCAATTGTCTATGGTCAGTGAGTTCTGGTTTGTTGTGTAGCTAGTTTTTTTCTTTTCTTTCTTTCTTCCTTTTTTTTTTTTTTTTTTTTTGAGACAGAGTCTCACTCTGTTGCCCAGGCTGGAGTGCAGTCACGCGATCTCAGCTCACTGCAGCCTCCGCCTCCCAGACTGAAGTGATTCTCCTGCCTCAGTCTCCCAAGTCTGTAGCTAGTTTTAATTTGTTGGTACCAATGTTCTACTAGTCATTATATTTTAAAAATGTGATCTGTGCTTTCAAGGCATTGATCCTATCACCCTTTCACTGATTTATTCACTTTCTGGTATTAACTTTTTCCTTGCTCAGCATATAAATTGTACGGCCAATTATTCTTATTCCTGTTTCTATATATTATGCATCCCTCGTCTCTCACTACCTATTTTATACTCTTTTGTATTATGCCAAATAAGCCAGTCTCTGTTTATTTCAGTGCTACACTTTTTCAGGTGGATAAGGGCACAGAAACAATTAATAGACTTCCATTTAAATCATGAACAACAGTCTCAGTTGAAACCTTATATATCCTACCCAGAAATCTAAGGTTGTTTATCTAGTTCATTCACTCCAATACCATTCTTACTCTAGATGATATTTTTATCCTATTTCTCTGAAAAACAGAAGCAATCAGAAGGCATCCTCCTTGAATTTCAACCGTATCATTAACTCACTGCCTGACCTATATCATATATTTAGCTTTCGACCTTCCATGCTCTTAGCAAAGACAAATTCTTCTGCTTGTCTTTCTAACTCTATCTCTAACTACATTGACCCCGACCCTGACCTTAATTTCCTTTTATCTGTAATCCTAAATGTATCTGAATCTAGTTTGAACCTGTTAATTATCTCTCACCTCAATGAAGAAATTCAAACCAATATTCTTTCTCTCTCTTGCATTAGTAACATTATCTTTAAACTTGATTATTTCCATTAGGATATAAATATACTTGAATCTTCATATTTAAATAAAAACCATTTTAATAAAAATTTTATTTTAATACAAAACTTATATCTCCTTCTAGCTATCATCTCTTTTCTGTGCTTTCCTATATAGCTCAACTCCAGACAAAGTTGACTGTACTTGCTTTCTGATTTTACTCTGTTATTTCCCCCTTGATCCCATTTCAAATACTCTTTCAAATACCATTTTAAATATTTTCACTACCCATCCTACTGACCCTGCACATGGCCTCAACATTGCTAAATCCAATAGCCAATGCTCATTTCTGATCCAGGTTAAAGTGGCAGTATTGACATAGGAAACACTCAGACTATTTCTCTACTACTGAATATTTTTTTCCTTCCTCATTGGCCCTCCTCTTAGTCTTTCTGACTGGCTTCTCTTATTCTCTGTGTTTTCTAAATGTTCGTATGACCCAGTCTGAGCTTTAGGTCTGCTTATTTTCCTCCACCTGATCCTTCTATTCCTCCAATCTCCCACACTTTTCATTCCTGTTCTTCTACCCCATCTTTCCTTTCCATTACTTATTCTCCATATACTTCCTAGGTAATCTTATTGAGTTTCATTAATTTTTAAAAATCCATATGTTGACAGTTGACAGTATCCAAATGTTTTTCTCCAAATAGTTTCTTGAACTCCAGAATCATAATAATTGTATTCTTAGCATTTCTACATTGGTTTAATATGTTTAAAAGAGAACTTCTAGTCCTTCTATACGAAATATATAACTCTTTTAAAGTTTTCTTTCATTTTAGCCTGATAACTACTTATGCTAAAATATTTAAGGCATTTTTAACATTACTATTTCTCTCATACCCCATTCAACTCCATCTGAAAGCCCTGAAGGCTTAACATCCACATTAATTCAGCATTATATTATCTCCTCTAATAGCACCTGGTTAAAGGCAATTCTTCTGTCTTATGAATTATTGCAATAGCTTCCTACTTAGTTTTCTTGCTTCTGCCCTTGTCTTCCTACACAGTGGCAGTAGTGTTCTTGTAAAACCAAAAGTTGATCATTTTATTTCATTGTCCCATACTCTCCCATGGCTCCTTTTGTTCTTGGAGTTAAAGCTGAAGTCCCAATGTAATTTAGACACTTTCTGATCTGGCTCCTTGTTACCACTCTGATCTCAGCTTCTACTATCCTTCCTGTGTCTCCCTGGACTCCAGCCTCTTTGCTATTTGTGAAATATACCACCACTGTCCTGGATGGACTGTTCTTTCTGTCTGAAAATTCTTCTCTTATGTATGCATATAGCTTATCCTTTCACATCTTTTTATTACTTAAGCTTCTATGATCACTCTTTGAAAAATTGTTTATTCATTCTTCGTTTCTGTTTCGTTCTAATACAAAGTACTTAATATAATCAAAGGTAATATATTATCAATCACCTGACAACTAAAATTTCCAATTAGGTAAGAGATTGTCTGCTAATGTATTTCCAGCATATAGAAAAACAGCTAAAACATAATAAGTGCTTAATGAATGTTGACTGAATCAATGAATGAAATAATAACTTAATGTTATTTATTCGATAACTTCTTTCTTAATTGAAAAATGCTTTCTGGCCATAAATACCTCTCTATAAAATTTGGTTATATTTTATTATGTATTTATTTCTGCTTTTTTCCTAGTTTGTATGAACTTGAAAGGTTTAGTTGAAGTAGAATTGTCACACTCATTCTTTTTATTTTTTAAATACTCAATTTTAAAGGAAGAAGGGTTAAAGTAAAAAAGACTGAATGAGAAGTTACGAGTCAAATTTATTAGTGTCTAAAATATAATAGCAATTGTATATAGATTTTTCTTTCCCATTTAATCCTGGGAATATAAGGAAGCGCCAATGTGAGCATGTCTTTGAGCAGAATCCATTTTGCTCTTGCTTGTTTTTCGCATAGAACTGCATTCACTTTACCTGCATGTCTCATCTCTCAATTTTGTGTGTTTTTCCATCTGCTTATGTTTCTTTCTATAGTCATTTACTGCCTTCTTATTGACCTGCCCTATGTTAAGCA
Source organism: Gorilla gorilla gorilla (assembly GCF_029281585.2). Lineage (NCBI taxonomy): Eukaryota > Metazoa > Chordata > Mammalia > Primates > Hominidae > Gorilla > Gorilla gorilla. The sequence continues at coordinate 177,578,430 of NC_086017.1, forward strand.
TGTCCCTAATACGTCCTGCCCACATCTCAGCCTGTCTACTTGTGTTTCTTCATCTAGCTAACAGTAAACAACATAAGTCAGGTAATGAAATCAGTGTAATAAGAGAGGATCATGGTGTCTAGTTTGTTCAGAGGAAAAAGCACATGTGATGAAAATACACTCAGAGCTTGTTTTCTAAACACCATTTGCTAATTAAAATAATCAGTTCCTTTAAGAAGGAATGGATTCAATTTTTAATTTTTTGAGGAATCCGTGTACTGTTTTCCTTATCTAAGGTAATGTAAATGTCAATTAGCTTGATTTAGCCATTCCACGAAGTATACATACACTTCAAAACATCATGCTGTATATGGTAAATATATACTAATTTATCTGTCAATTAAAAAAGATAATTTTTTAAAAAAGGAAAAAATAAGGTAGCGGTTTCTAAGACTGGAGCACAGAAAATACAAAAATTGCCTGGAGAATCTTGTAGTGCCAGTTTGCCCATTTGAAAGATTTCACTGCATACTACATTCTTTATTGTGTCTTCACTCTGGGATAATTCAATCAATCCTGATTTAATCTATCTGTAGCTTTAAAGGTTGTCTTCACAATGGCTATAACAGGCATATTCTTGAATTGATATTGAGTATTTCTGAGTTCAAATAGCTTAAAGTTGTTTAAAACATTACTAAGTTTTATCATTTACTGCTTAAATTTGAAATGACTTATCAAAATTTATCAATCACTGCGTGCTGTTATTAATTTTTTGCAAAACCTTATTAGATTAAGCCAATTGCAATCAATGTTGTTAATATTCTGCTTTTTCAAAATCTCCCCTAGAACAAATACATTAATTACTTAGAGTTTCTATGTTATACTTTGTCACAGGCAAGATTTGTACCAGATGAACTTATTGGTCTTTCAATGTTCACATGTGTGAATTATACCAAATATTCTTCAACAATATAATGTTGGTGCATTCTTCCAACTCTCCTGAACAGTTTTATTAAAATAGTACCTGTCCCTCGATCCTAAGTCAAGGAACAGTTTTTTTTTAATAAGTAACACTTCTTTCATAAGTTATGAGAGACTAGATAATGTTGTAATAACAATCTCCCTATAATATCAGTGGCTTAAAAGAACAAAAGTTTGTTTTTCCTGGATGTCTATGTGGTCTTTTATTAAGACAGGAGACTTGTTCCATGTCAGAGGGAAAAACTGTAGAAGTGTTTTACTCTTGCAGCCAAGTATCTTGATTATTTCCATTTATAACCGATTGCAAAAGCAAGTTCCAAAGTACCAAACTCCAGGGTGCAAAGAAATTCAATCTTCAGTGTGCCCCAAAACAGGAGAGAACCAAGAATCGGTGAGAAATGTTGTGTTTCAATGGAACACCCCCTTTTCATAAGTCAAGATCCTTTCATTGGGCTAGTGTTCTTTGGAAAATCCTGATACAGTCTGGGTTAGTCCATATGATAATTGACTGAGCAATAGAATTCCAGACTTCTAGGAGCACTCCTTAAATGTGATATTTCAGTTGTTGGTGTGAATAGATGGATAGTTTCCAAGTGAAAAATATGTATTCCAACTGGCACCATCAGTTTTATTTAGCGTTGTTCATAAATGCTTTTACTGCTAATGTTTTTGAATATCATTATTTTAAATCTAGTTATTTTTCCAAATTCTTCAAACATCTTTACTATGCCAAGTAATTTTCAGGATTTATTAAAGGTTAATGAAGGAGTTTATTGCATCATATCGTCTATGGCTGTTTAAACACATGTAACTTTAGGGAAAACGTAAAGTAAACCACTGCAAGATGGCTAAAGGCCAAACATTGACAAAAGATGATTTATATTTTTATTATCAGAGGTCAAGGAGACTCATATAAGCTAACTTTTCATGGCAGAGCTTGTCTTTATTTAATTTCAATCTGATGTCAGTTTGTAGTTATTAAGCACTTACTAACTGTAAATCTTTTTACATATGTAGTGTAATAAATATACAGCAATTAGGCACTCTTGCCAGTTTATATATATTATTCAATATTATATAATTGCAATCCAGCAGAGGAGGAAATATAAAAGGACAATCATGCGACACTGCTAGCCTACATTCTCCATTGATTCCTCATATCTGAAGTTTGTCAACATTTCACTAAAAGATACGAGAGTCTTGTGACAAAACCTGCATTACCATTCTCATATTTTTACTCTTATTTTTCTCTTAGCCTTGTCTTATCCAGTGACAATTAATTACTTGTTATTTTCAGAGTAAATAATGCTCCAATATATATTTTGGCTTTTGCCCATAATACAGACTTTAAAATAATTTGGTTCTATTTTAAGTACTTACTTAGTATTACTTTAGAAAACTTACTTTCCCTTCCTTTTTTCGGAATCTTCACAGTTTAGTACAAAATATAACTAGTATCCTAGCAGTGAAAAAAATGCATTTCAGCTGCAAGACCTATATATTTACTGAGCATATTGAACTATGTGCTTGTAAGAGTGCCAAGTTCAATGACTAAAACAGTGCATAAGAAAATCTCTGCTCTGTTTGGAAGAGGATCTTTGTCAAGGTCTTGGAGGTACAGGCTAGTGATTTGGCACTTACAGAGCAGCATGGTAAGTGGTGTATGGATCCAGCCAACCCAATTCCCTGGTTATGATAGAGTTTAATTTCAAAGGGCTTAGCAACCTGCACAGCGTCCAGAGTGTCCACTTTCAGGAGGCCAGTCCAGTCCAGCATATGGACTTCAGGGAAAAGGAGTCATGATTTACTTTCCTCAAGTTCTTTTTCTACATAAAAACGAAGGCATTATTAAGGGATAAATTTGGCCACTGGGGCATAAAATCACAAATTTCTCTGAAATTTAGATTTTCTGGATACTTGCATGGCCAAAGCCAGAGACTCAGGGAACTTTTTCTTCATCAGAGTACATAATTATTGAACTTAAAGAAAGTGATGTTCTGGAACAGGGCCTCACTTTCATGTAAAGTGAGCCAATGTTTGAAAGAATTACAACACACAAGAAAAGTTCAGGCATTATTTTCTGAGCTGACAAGCACAATTAATGTCTGTCCTCTGTGACTCTGTGAAGCATCCTGGACAACACTTTAACTTGCACATTGAAATAATCTGCTGCACTTCTGTTTTACCCATTAGACTATTAACTTGGCAAGGAATAAGGCTTTGCTTTATGTACCATGCAATCATTAACATACTTATTAGTACAGAGTAATACTTTAATATGTAGAACTCCAGCAGTTGTTTAATATTTAGAACTGAGCCAAATTGCTGATGTTAGAGGGAAAAAAAGGCAAAAAATACTAAATAAATACACTCCAGCTCAATTCTGAGACAAAATTATATAGACAAAAATATATGAGATGTATACAATATAACAAAATTTGTGAAATTAAGCAGATTATTATCTAAACTTTATGTAAAACATAAAGACTTGCTCATTGATTAAGTGCAGACACATTTTAAATTATTTCAAAGATCTTGATTGAGAAAGAATCAATATATTGACTTTACATTCTTTAAAAAAGAAGCCTAATTGGCATAAGTTTATTCTTGAAAACTCTATTAAATGTGACATATTCTGGCATTAATGTTTGAGATACTTTGATATTGTGTATTACACCCTAAGTATATGTCCTTTTCTATATTAATTATAACATTTAAAATAATATTGTTATCTTATTTTGCATTTACACAACATATGCTAGTTTTTAAGAACCATAGTGATATATGTAATCTAAAGATTTTCCCTCAAGTATCAGATAATGACAATTCTCTAATAAAGACATTTTATCATTTTAAATCACAAATTATCCTTTTAAAAAGTTTGGGAAAAGGTATATGATATGTGAAAGTGTTTTACAACTATACATGATTGTTTGAAATGAATAACAAGATATTATCTATAGTTCTCCAATTTCTCAAAGATTATTGTCATGCTTAAAGGGAGAAACACGGTATTTTGTTTGCTTTTTGTTTTTGTTTTTTTCTCTGTGATCAGAATTCATTTTATGCAAGATCTAATGTCATCTAATTGTAAGAGTTGTACTACATTCATGTATAGTTGTTGAAATTAAATATCTCTAAAAACCATCACCACCAACCACAAACCCTAATAAAATAAATGTAATCATTGGCAGATTGAATTTCATTTATAAAAGAAAGGAAACGGGGGGAACAGCAAAAATAAAATAACCTTTAAAACTACTAAATAAAAATATAAAACTACCATGCAGAACAGGATTTACTTCAAGATTTATTTTACTTGGTTTTGCTTTTGTTTTGTTTATTAGTAGACTCCACTACATAGCTTTAGCACCTTCTTCTGGATTCAACTTTTCCCAGGAGTGGCTTTTCTCATTCCATTTATATGTCCCAGGAGAGAAAACAAGCAATCATCCCATGGCTATAGAAAGAACAGTAATCCTGAACTTTTATAAATAATTTAAAAAATTGAAAATATACAGGGTTTACATAAAATCAAAGCTGCAAAAGGCTACAGCAACAAACTGATATTTATTACCAAGAAATATTCTTGATATATAAAAAAGAACAAGGTGTTTAAATTTTGAAGAAATACATTTACTACCCAGAATTCAATCAGTTTTATAACTTGCAAGCTGCTTTAATCTGTCACGGAAAGGAAGAATGATGATTATATATTATAGGTAGTTAAAGGTGGGGTTTTTAAAAACGATGATTCGGGTTAGGATAACCCAAGAACATGAAATAGTCTCATGACCTATTATATCCATTATGTTTGGAATAATAGTCGTAGACAGTTATATGGCATAATAATAGTCTCTGAGGCTAAGAAATTTGAGAGTATTTTTCATCATCAAGATCACTAACTAGCAGTTATTGAACATTTAGTGGAAGCTCGACTCTAACGGGTATTGACCCTGTAAAGAATAAAATTTTAATATAGCCTGCTTTCCCATAAGCTAGACATTGTAGCTATTCATGCAAAATGAAATGCTTTTGTCTCACATAGTTACTTTGTATAAAACCAGAAAAAAATGAGTTACAATTTTTAATCATTACATATCTAAAAGATGTAATCTGAGACAGACTTTTAAAAATAAAAAAGAAAATATCAAACAAAATGTATCTGAGGCATTACAGAATAAAGAGTTACACAAGTTCAACATAAGTCTATCCAAGAAGGATAGAAAGGACATAATTTTATTAAGCAATCAAAAATGTTAAGATAAAATAATTAAATCATTTTCAATCTATATCCGGCCTGACCCAATCCACATCTAGACACTTATATAATGCACCAGGCATCCTGCACCTGGACGCTGCATACATGATTCCCCTAACAGTATAACAAGTTCTCCTCTTTATGAACATCAATAGCAAGACACACATATTCAGGTTCCTCTTGCCACATCATACTCTGGCATTACTCTGCATACTGAATAAAGTACCTCCGTAAAGAAACCTTTATCTCTGTTTTAACTGTTTTGTGATCCATAATGATGCCTTCAACCAAATTAGTTGTTCATCCCATGACCATACATTCTGCTCAGTCATCCGTAACATACTGAAGGCTAAAATGAGCATGGTCAGCATCTGTTGAGTAGAAAGTGCCAAGGTTTGTGCTAAAAGTTTTAACTGGTGTTAGCTGATCCAATGATTAAAATAAATGTACACATTAGATACCAATGTCATCCCAATTTTACAGATGAGAGACTAAGGTACAGAAAGTTTAGTATTCTTGACAAAGAAATAAAGGGTAGAAGCTGCCATTCAGAATTTAGATCTAAGCAGTTGGAATCTTAATCCAGCAATGTTAAGGCTTCTTAGGCTTTCAGTTAATCCTACAGTAACATGCAACTATCGATCTGTTAAATGTCTTTTATATATATATATATAAAATATATGTGTTTATAGATATATACATTTATATATATACATATATGTATATGTGTATATATATATATATGGATATATACACACACACACACACACATACATATATGGAGATATATATATCTCTCTCTCCATAAGGCCCACCAGAAGCAATTTGCTTTCAGCTGATAAGGCTGGTAATACACCTTCACTGTCCTGACTCAGGGCTGTATAAATCCTCCAACCCTACTTGGTAATTTAACTTTCAGGGAATTTGACTGCCTTTTCTTTTCCTAAGATATCACTCTGGTTCATTACATTGATGACATTATAATTATTGGACTTAGCAAAACGTGGTAACTGCCCTAGACTTTTATAGGCACGCCATTTGGGTTTGAGAGGATAGGAAATAAATATGACTAAAATTTGGGGGATTTCTGTCTCAGTTAAACTTCTGGTAGCCTAGTGGTGTGGAACATATCAAGATATACCATCTAAGGTAAAGAATACATTCTTGCATCAGGCCCCTCCTGTAAGCAAGAAGGAGACATAACACCTAGTTGGCCTCTTTGAATTTTAGAGGCAACATACCTTGAGTATGTTATTCTGAATCATTATCCAGTGACCCAAAACACTGCTACTTTTGGTTTGGTCAGAACATGAGAAGACTCTACAAGAGGTTCACGTTGCTGTGCAAGCTGTTATGCTACTCGGACCATATGGTCCAGCATATCCAATGGTGCTTGAATCTCAGTACCAGATAGGGATGCTGTTTGGTATATTTGACAGTCTCTTATAGGTAAAATCTAGCAAAGGCCTTTAGGATTCTGGAACAAGGCCCTGCCATCTCCCAAGGATAACTACTTTCTTTTTTGAAAAACAACTTTCAGCCTGTGCCTCGGCCTTAATAGAGACCATAGTTCACTTTCTTTGGAAGGAGAAATCACCAGAGTTGTGGTCATATACTAATTCATGGGCTGTGGCCAGTGATTGGGCTGGGTGTTCAGGGAATTTAAGAGAATATGATTGAAAAACTGGTAACAAATTTATGGTGAGATATCCCCTCTGATTTGACAAAAACATTAAAAATAATTGTTTTTCATGTGGATTTTCACTAAAGAATCACCTCAAAGGAGGAGAATTTTAACCATCAAGCGGATAGGATAACCAGTTATGTGAATTCTAGTCAGCCTCTTTCCCTGCTAGCTCATGTAAAGAGTGGCCATGGTGTCAAGGGTGGAGGTTATGCAAGGGCTCAGCAAAAGACTCACACTTACCAAGATCAATTTGGCTATGACCTCCATCACGTGCCCAAACTGCTTGCAGCAGAGACCAACATTGAGCCTTTGATATGGCATCATTCCCTGAAGTGATTGGCTTCTCTCATAGAAGGGGCAGTGCTTTGTCTTTTTTGAAATAGACCCTCTGGATAGAGATTTGCCTTCCCTGCATGTAATGCCTCTGCCAAAACCACCACCCATGGACTTACAGAATGCCTTATTCATCATTACAATATTCTACACAGCATTGCTTCTGATCAAATAACACACTTCACAGCAAAAGAAGTGAGGTAATGAACTCACACTTACGGAATTCACTGGCTCTACCATGTTCCTGCCATACTGAAGTAGCTGGTTTGATGAAATGGCCACTTAAATATTCAGTTACAGCTGCTGGCAGTGTCTTGCAGGGCTTGGGAAAGTATCTCCAGAAGGTGGTATGTGCTCTCAATCAACATCCAATGTAAACTTCTCTTTTTCCAATAACCAGGATTCACAGTTCCATGAATCAAGGAATGGAAATGAAAATGGAACACTTTGCTATTACCCCTAGTGGCACACTGGGAAAATTTTTGCTTCCTGTTCCAGTGACGTTATGATCTGCTGGCCAAAATGGCTTAGTATCAGAGAAAGGAATTCTTCCTAGGATAAATTATAATAACTCTATTGAACTGGAAATTATGACCGTGTTCAGTCACTTTGAGCTCCTCAAGCCTCTGAATCAAGAGGCAAAAAGGGGAGTTATGGTGTTTGCTGGAGTGACTAATTTTGAATACCAATGGGAAATTGGACTACTCCTCCACAATAGACGTAAGGAAGAGTATGTCTTTAATACAGGAGATCTCTTAGGGAATCTCTCAGTAATCGTATGCCCTGTGATTAAGGTCAACGAAAAACTACAACTTCAAACAGGCATTTCAAATAACAGGGCAGACCATTCAGGAATAAAAATGTCTTAATCTTTCTGTGCTTCTCTAACTGAATACCACAGACAATAATTTATAAAGAACAGAAATGCATTTCTCATAGTTCCTAAGACTGGGAAGTCCAAGATCAAATCATCATCATCTATTGAGGGACTTATTGCTGCATCCACATACAGCACAAGCTGAAAGGTTAAAAAGGTGATACACATTGTGTCCTTAAATGGCAGAAGGGCAGAAGAGGATAAACATGCTCCTGTAAGCCCTTCTTACAATGGCATTAATCCATTCATGAGGGCAGAACTCTCATGACCTAAACACCTCCCATTAGGCCCCACTTCCCAACACTTTTACATTGAGGATAAAATTTCCAACATATAGATTTTAAGGGACACATTCAGAACATAGCAGATGGTTTGGGTCACCCCTCAAGGTAAAGAGGTAAAATACCATAACCAGCTGAAGTGCTTGCTGAAGACAAAGCAAATACATAATGAATAGTGGAAGAAAGCAGTTATAAATACCAACTATTACCACATGACCAGTAACAAAAATAAGAACTGTAACTGTCATGAGTATTTTATCCTTATTTTGCTTTCAAGATGTTTGTGTGTATATATACACATGCAGTTGGATGATAGATTGATGATAAATTGACAGATATTTGTTTTCTTTCCTCTTGTATTCACTTATTACCTAACATAAGATATATTAATTATATTTTGTAGTATTGAAGTGTTTTTAATTTTAATCATATTATTTAAGTAACCAGATAGCATGGAGAAGAGTAAATATCACTCAAAGACTATCTCTTCCTCTGGGAAAGGGACTGTACATTTCTTTCAGTTGCATGCCAGATAGTTGCAATGTTTAGTGCAACTCAAAAAATAATTTAAAAGAAAGATATTAATACCCACTTATGTATAGTTTACTTTGCTTTCCTCTTGGATACCTCCCTGCACATATACTTCCTGCAGGCAGCAAACTATGAAAACTTGAAGTCAAAGTAAAACTTGAAAGCAAAAATAAATAATCCTTCCTGGACTCTCCATATCTAGCTGAGATTCTTTAGCATCAGTTTCCCTCTTCCCTCTTCAGATAGTTATGATGGTGAGTTCCTTTAAATATTCTCTATATTCACCAAAAGCCATTGGTTTGTGTTGAAAATAAGACTAATGCAACTCGTAGGACATTTATCACAGAACAAAATAGTTAAGCAATTTATCCATTTCGCCTCTGATTTTCACGGCAGTCAACAAAGAGCTATTTCTAGGCATGTTACATCTTTCTTCCATGAATTCTGTAGTCAATCCATAGTATATTATGACTTTGTTTCCAATACCGCCCTGTTCTGAATGCCTTTAGTGCCTTCTCTCATAATAGTGTAGTGTATTTTCCTATCTCTCTAATGCAGAGATTGGCCATGAGATTTGCTTTGGCTAGTGGATTATGAGTGGTTGTGGTATCTTCAGGGGATTTAAAATGTGCTTGCATAGTTTATCTTGGCCCTTGAACTCCTGCTGTTCTAGAAGAAAACATGCCCTGGGTACTTCTAACTAAGGAAGATAAAAGAAACATGTCATATACTTGGGGCTAACCCACAAATGAAACGAAGCTGAACCTAAACACTGCTTGAAACAGAGCTAACCATCCAAGCCCAGCTGAGATTAGCCAAGCCTCTTCCCATTCACAGACCTGGAAGCATGAGAACAAAAGCTTATCATAGTAAGTCGCTAATTTTTGAATGAATTTTCAACACTATTTTTTAATTTAAATAAAACTGGCTGATAAAGCACATTTTCTAAATTAAATTCAAAGTTCACCTGGCTGGCTAGTTGATCCCTATTCCCATCCCGTTCTCGCTTGCCGTAACTTATGACCCTAGCTTCTGTTATAGCAAAGCTGCATCTCATTTTCTTCTAAAATTCTTCCTTATATGTGGATGAAAAGGAGCTGACATTTAGAGATAATTTGAATGTTTACTATATTGAAAAAACTATTACTTTCAGCCTTTTTTAAAAAGAGAGGCTGAAAATTGCCTAAATAATGAATTATTTTTTTAGGTCATGTCTGCATGATATGGAATATCTTGCCAAATACTTTACCCCTCTGCTATTGGTTGCAAAGTAAAGAGTGTACTTTTGACTTAGAATGTCTGTCTCTCCCTTATCTTTTGAATTTTTCAAAGTTTTCTCTTTCTGTTCGATGAAGTACACAGATGACAAATGAGAAAGACTGACCGAACATGAATATGCTACACATTTACTTCACCACCTCCTAGTCCTTATTCAGACTGTACATTGTGTAGAATATAAATAGTATTAAAATATCTCAATAATTTTAAGTCATAAATTGTCTCATTACATTGATTATTGCTTTTTATAATTACTACCAAATTTCAACTATTTTTTTCTACATCTTTACTGTTAAAAGTCCACTGATTATAGCTGTTTACGGGTTTGAATAGTTTTCTGAATTCTAGAACAGAATACATGCATGGTTTGATCGTAATTTTTTAATGCAGACTAGCAAAGCCATGTTCAGACTGCTTGATTCCCTGGCTGCATTTGTATTTTTGTCGTGAAAAAAAATAACCTCCTTCCCATTTTAGAGCTATTACTTTATCTCTGCACCCTGAAGGGCCCATATTTAATGTCCTTCAAATGCTAGTTTTGAGGCTGTTAATCCTTAACTATCTGATTCAGAGACACTAGTTCTCTAAAATACTTTGTTAAGTTGCAATATTATAACTTATTCTTGAAGTAGGTTCTACTTGCTTTTATAAGATTCTAGGTAAAGGAAAGGTCTTATGTTTTATAGTTCATGTCTAGATTTCACACAAAATCTCTGTGAAATGGTTGGATTATCACATGCTGAAAAACCCTCTTGCTAATCAAGCATGAGAAGCCAAAACATATACACTGCACAGATGGGCAGTTAATTTCTTTCCCATTGAGCTAGCAATGTGCTCCATGATGTTTTAGCAGCTGTGATGAGAATGGTGGATGTCCCCAGTCTATGCTTCATTTAACTTCGGGAATTCGAAAAGATTGCATTGTGTGAAAAATAAAAATGTATTTTAAAGCAATGGAGCTTGGTGTCCTGAAGCAACATTTCATTTTAACAACTAAGTTTTAGGTGCAAATGTTGATACTTACATATTTCATTCTTCTGACAACTTTACCACAACTTGGATTGTATTTCATCACTAAATCATACTGTCAACTTAGTCTTAGACAGCCTATGAAAATCAATGGAACTTTATAATAGAAAATAGAAGAATTGTGTGGTAAAATATGTGTTTCAATTGTTTGCCAATCATGTTTATTTTTCACAGATACCAATAATACCACATTATATTTGTATAGCACTTTTATATTCAAAATTATTTTCCTGTCAAATGGGAATAAAATGCTTGTACTGCCTACTCAGAGCTGATGATATGATTACCTGACATAAAAGAAATAAAAATGCTTTCTAAAGAATGCTATAAGAGATGAGGGATTATCATTGCCATCACGTCTGAGAATTTTAGTCAGCAAAAAGCACAGAGGCTTTGAAATAAGACCTGGATTTCAGTTTTGGTTTCATTCCTTATAATGTTTGTGAAACTTGGCAGTTGCCTTACCTTTACACTGAGCCCAAGGGATTTTTGTGTATAAAATTTGAAAAATTATATACTATATATAAGGTATGTGTGTTTGTGTGTGTGTGTGTGTGTGTGTGTCTATGCTTGCATGCTTGAAAATTACAGAAATTTTTATAAGGAAAATGTATAGTTCAAGGTTACACTAACATCTGATAATCAGATTTAAAATGTTGTACATAACAAAAACCATTATTAAATGTATTAAGTGAATAGACTGGTCTGAGACACATTTTAACAACAGATATTAAGGGTCTGAACTTCATTCAATAAAGAATAAGAAGTATAATTGTAATGACTGAAGAGAATCATCTTTCATTTGTCCTCTACCTAGTATGCCTAGGAGTATGGTATTTTTTTCTCAAAAAAAAACCTGATAATAGTATCTCTAATGGATTTGTAACTGCTAGATTATGTATCAGACAATATAACTCCTTTAAAATAGAACCATTGTTAAATTTTTAGAGAGCACTCGACTCCTCCATATCACTCAACTCCTCCATATCACTCGACTCCTCCATATCATCCTCTCCTAGTCTTCAAGAAATGGTCAAGTCACTCCATCCCCAGGGAGAAGAGTTATACAGGTTTTAGGATAGTAAAATCCTTGAGCTGTCATGACAATGGGTAATGTTGGTATGCCAGGTTCAATTTGGTGATATATATATATATACTTATGGTCTTTTCTGAGGTTTCCTCCAACATAACCAGAGTTGTGAAAGTGGTGGTCATGTTCTTTGATTTCCTTATTTTTAATCTTTTTTTATTTTTAATTTTTGCGGGTACATCCTAGGTGTAGAGAACTCTTTTGCTTGCACATTTTTCTATCAAGATGATGGAACTGATGGAAATAATAGCATGATCCATTTCCCATGAATGATGCTCATTAATTTAATGATGCTTAAAGAAATTAAGATGCTTCTTAATTTTTATGTTCCATTAGTTAGAACTGATTGTCTTTCTTACTTTTTAATTTCTACCACTCTGAAGGAGACAAAGATCTAGGCCTTCTCCTTTTAGAAGTAACCCCTACTATTCTCTATTTTTAATTTAATGTATTCTCTCTTCTCTCTTTCTCTCCTCTTCTCCATACATATTTCATACATTAAATGTTGCTTTCTACAACACCCTTCTATTTTGCCTGATGTCCCAATCTCAACAGTCTAGGGTTAATGAGCTAAAGCCCTGGTTTATTAAGGGTGGATAAGCTGAACTCTGATGTGGAGGATATGTTTGCATCAATCATTACGTCTTCTCTCTCTTCAGCTCTCCATTAAGAATTCAAGGATTGGACTTCATTATTTCCCTACTACGTGATGTAATCAATCTTTTATTTGCCTACATGTCTATCTCTCCTCCTTCCTCACTAGAATACAAACGATAGGAAGGCAGAAGTTTGTATTTTTATTTTCCCTACTGTTCAGAAGGGTGCCAATAAATGGCAGGTGAGTAAACAATAATTGGTGTAAAATAAATCAGGAAATAAATATAAAACTTTTATTTGAATTTCAATAAAAAACAAATTTTCAGATTTCAGACTGCCCAGGATAGGGGAAAGCTGACTTCCTTGTGTTCCAGCTAAGCACACTGGAGCTCTACCACAGGGTTAACTCAAAACCCAGCTAATAGGCTAGGAGTGGTGGCTCACACCTGTAATCCCAGAACTTTGGGAGGCGGTGGCGGGTGGATCACTGGAGTTCAGGAGTTAGAGACCAACCTGGCCAACATGGTGAAACTGCATCTCTCCTACAAATGCAAAAATTATCCAGGCAGAAGTTGCAGTGAGCCAAGATTGGCCCACTGCACTCCACCTTGGGAGACAGAGTGAGACTTTGTCTCAAAAAACAAAGAAATAAACAAAAATATAACAACAACAACAACAACAAAAGACAGCTAACAATACATTATTGCTTTACTTTCTTTGTGATTATTATCTCAGGATTATCTCAGTTTATGCTGGTTTAAGGATAATGCAAAATTCAGAATAATACCACATTGATATAAACTATCTTAATGGAATATCAAAATATTGTTTTCAAAAAATAGCATAGTTTTTTACAGTTGATAAAGAAAACCATAATCATTTTATAAAACACAAAGTAGAAAAGTATAAGAAAAATAAACTTAATTCCAAAATAGAGGAGGAACATTATAAAATATAATGCTTTTAATTCAGCCATTTCTCCTAGGCATATTTATATTTTCATTGTCAACTTATTTATAATCTTCTCTAATGTAATTTTTCATGAGGAGTGTGGTCCCCATCATATGCTGTGTATAACAAAAATTCTAAAGTTTGCATTGGGCACCATATTATCAACTATATTGTATTTATCAAGATCCTAATGTTGGGAATTTTTGTGGATGTTGTTTTGGGCTCTAATTTCCATGATTTACTGTCAGTGGTTTGATTAAAAATTATCTACTGAAAACCACTTGATCTTACAGGAAAGAAAAACTAGGTCCATAACGACTTAATTAACTAACCATCATATTTTGAGAATGAGAATTTTAACTCAAGTGTTTTATTTATTATTCCAGTATTCTTTAAAAATGTACATGGTCTTGAAAAGAAAAAACAGTTATGATAATCATGGAAACCTCATATTACTTTTAGAGAAGTGGTGAATCGTAAATAATTTTACAGCAAGATCTCAGTTTATTTGTAATTAAAATATATAATTAAGTGCATATTTATAAGATTAAGTAGGTCTAAAATAAGTCAATAATAGGAGATCACTCAGAGACAGTGAGGGGTAACTTCACCACAGCCAAATGTTTCTGGGTGTCTAGAAATAAAAAAAAATGTCATATTTGTGGAGAAGAGTCAAAGAAGGGTTCTGGTCATTGTATTCATCCTTTATTGGTTTCTCAGCCTGTGACTTTTTCTAGCAATTAGTTCAGTATAGCAATAGTCTGCTATATGCAATGGATAACAACACAAAATTGGGGGGAAAGAATAATTGTATTTATTTTAAAATGGTCTCAGTGTTCAAGCTCATAATTTTTGGTAATATGTGTTTTGTAATATATGTGTATATGTATATATAACAATTTTATAGCCACATATACATAAATACATGTATATATATATTTGTTGATGTATATATTTGGATTTATGTTTATATATTTATATATTTATAAATCATATATGTACACATACATAAATCCATGTATCTTTTTCCCAAAAATAAATCCAGGTTTAAAAACACAAATTTAAATTGAAAAACATATTTAATATTATTATTCTATTTTAATTTGCTAGATATTACTTGATACAATGAAATAAAATTAGAGATTTTAATAACTTGTTAAAAATAATTAAAATATTAAAATATTAAATGCTAAGAGCTCCTTGCATTCACTGTGTTTGCAAATAATCACAATTAAACTAATACTTTAATTAATTCTAAATTATAAAGAAAAAAAAACTCCATCAATGCTCTTTGACCTATTAATATACAGTGATTATCCCTAGATAGATGTTAGAGCACTAAATACCAGAGGAACTGAGATAATTAGGTCATAATTTTAAATTTTAGGGTATATTTTCTATTTTTAATTTTATTTGAAACTGGACAAGCCAGAAAGTAATTGTTAAAAGTGATCTTCAAAGTAAAACAGGTGTTTTGGTTAATAGCTCAACTTTGATGAAAGTCAGTGGGAATCTTGAAAGCTAATTAAACCTGTAAAAGACACACTTCCTTATGAGAGCTTTACTTTCTCTATAATTTTTTTTTGGAACTGCCATATTCACAGCTGGGAAAACTAAACACCTGCTTTTAAGGGACTCATGAATGTTTAATCCTGATGAGTAGATTGTTCCATTAAGATCCAGGCAAACAGAGCAGATCACGTAAACTGAAAACAAAATAATCACTACCCCAGAGGCATTTCTTTATCATACTTTCCTTTAACTATTCTACTTTTTTACAAAATATTACCTGTATTTTCTACCATCCATGATTATATACGTATGTGTGCACATTATGAAAATTAAGGGACATATATAAACCATGAATAAGAATATTTGATATGACTTAATCCTTTTCTTAATGTTTAAATAATTTACATATTGCATATTAATAAAATCATGTCAAAAGTTTTAATGTTAATAAATTGATAAAATTTATAAAATTAAATTAAAAATTTAATTTTTATAAGATTTAGAAAAATTTATTTAATTTGTATAAGATTTATAAAAATATTTATATATTTTTATGAGTTAATTTATAAAATTAATATTTTATATAATGTATAAAAATGAAATACATATTTTACACAATTTTTATAAAATTTTATTTATATTCTAAAAATTTTATTTTTTGCAAATGGCTGAAGTAATTCTGAGTAAAATCATTTATTCCTTAACTTAAAATATAACACTTTCTGTAATCGATTAACTCCTATGATGGATCTAAATTATGCCCAAGTGATATTTGTAAAGCAGGACAGCCATACACAAAATGAAATATTTTATTTACACTTACCCACAGATTCCATTTGACTAATGTAAACAGAATTAATATACATCACTTAAAAACTGTAAAAAGTTAACAAATAACTTTTAAGTTCAGAATATAAAGCAGTCTTTTATGAAATAAGAGAGTGTGTGAAAGAGAAACATCTCCAATTAGATGTATTATAAATCATACTTCAATTTAAATAAATCAGATTATTGCTCAGTGCTATTTTGTAATCACTCTCTCAATTCTTATTCTATACACTACTAAGAGAGTATAAGTAAAAATAGAAAACAAGCAAAAATATCAACAAATTGTATAAATTATTCAATAGTATAGTATAACACCTACTGTAAGTGTATACTGAAAGATGTCTGCCGATCTTTCCACATTTGTTCTATTGTCATTGAGTATTGGAGTGGATTTTAAGATATTCATTGGCAAAGACATAAGACATGTAACATCATTTTTTCACATCTTTAATATGGTTTCCTATTAGGACTTTGTAACAGAATACAATTATATAGTTACTCTGCTCATTTAGTAGAAAACTAGGGTTATAAAAACAAAGTGATCCAGTGGCATCTAAATCTTCAGAAATCTCAAAGTCAGTAGAAATTAATTTTTTAAAATGCCCTATACCACAAATCCTATCAACTCACCTTGCAAGTATATATTGTATTTGTTCCTTTATTTCCACATCCACCATGGGTACCCCCAAAATACAATACTATATCTTCTGTCTGACTACAGCTCTAGCTTCCTAGCCATTCTACCTTTATTCATCCTTTTACTCTTACCTATTATCCACAGAACAACTACAACTAGAGTGAACGTGTGTATGTGTGTGTGTTTGTGTGTGTGTGTGTAATTCAGATCACATGATAAAATGATTGACTTGACAATAAGAAAAAGCTGAACTCCCTATGGTGGGTTCCACAGTCTTGCCCCTAGTATAAAATGCAATACTACTTAGCAATAAAAAAGAAACAGGAGGGAGGCAGAACAAGCTGTCAGAAAAGAAGGCTCCAGCAATGATCCCCCTAGAAAGCACACCTAATAAACTACTACCTAAACACCAAAGAAACACCTTCACAGGAACGAAAATCAGGTGATCACTGACAGTACATGTTTTATTGTACTATATATTGCTGAAAGAGGCACTGAAGAGGAAAAAACAAAAAAACAAAACAAAACAAAACAAAAAACCAGTCGTCATATTCCCAGATCTCTTGCTGCCTGAGAAAAGCAGAGGAAAATGTAAAGGGGACTCTGTCTTGTCCCTTAAGTACCAGCTTAGCCACAGTGAGGTAAAGCACCAAGCAGGCTCTTAGGGGTCCCAATTCCAGTCATTGGTTCTTGGATAGCATTTTATGCCTAGCACAAGGGTGAGCTCACTTTCCTGAAGGGTGAGTCCCAACCCAGGCAGTATTCACCAAAAGCTTGGTCCTTAAGGAAACATCTGCAGTAGTCTGGCAGTCCTTTCTGTGGGCCTGTGGTGGTGTTGGCTCACAGCTTGAGGATAGTCTCCTTTGGTAAAAGGAGAGCAGATTGGGAAAAAACTGTATCTTGTGGTTTCAATGTCAGTTAAGCCACAGTACAATACAATATGAGGCATAGGTCTAAGGTTTTTACTCTAGTCCCTGACTCCGAGGTAGCACCTCTGGACCCACCGAGGGCCTGCTGAAACTCACCACCCTAAAAGGAGGGACAGAGATCTGACTAGCTTTAAAACACCTGCTGATTTTAGAGGCCCAGAGACTTGAATGAACATAGGTGGTAGCCAGGAAGTGGTTAAAACAAGCCTTGGGCAAGTGCTGCGCTAGCTTCAGGTATAACCCAGCACAGTCATAGTGGTGGTGACCATGACAGTGCTTGTGTCACTCCACCCCAAGCTTTAGGTGACTCGGAGCAGAGAGAGGCTCTGTTTGTTTCAAAGAAAGTAAGGGAAGAGATCAGGAATCTCTGCCTGGTAATTCAGCAAATTCTTCCAGATTTTGTTCAACAGCATCAAAGCAGCTTCACTAGTCTGCAAGAACCACAGTGTTACTGGGCTTATGGTGCTGCCTAATGCATATACAGCTGAGATCACAACATCCAAGTCCTTTAGAATATCTGTAAAGCTTTACCAAGAAGGACAAGCACAAACAAGCTCAGACTGTGAAGACTACAATGAATATCTGACTCTTCAATGCACACAGAAAAATGTCCACAATATCAAGACCATCCAGGAAAACATGGCCTTACCAATGAAATAAATAAGTCAAGAGGGACGAATCCTGTAGAAACAGAGATATGTGATCTTTCTGACAGAGAATTCCCAATAGCTATGTTGAGGAAACTCAAATAAATACAAGATAATCAAGAAAAAGAATTCAGAATTCTACCAGGCAAAATTAATAAAGAGATTGAAATAATTAAAAAGGATCAAGCAGAAATTCTGGAGTTGGAAAATCCGATTGACATCCTGAAGAATACAGCAGAGTCCTTAAATAGCAGAATTAACATAGCAGAAGAATTAGTAAGTTTGAAGACAGACTATTTTAAAATATACAGTCAGAGAACACAAAAGAAAAAGAATAAAAAACAATGAAGCATGCCTACAGGATCTAGAAAATAGCTTCAAAAGGGCAAATCTAAGAGTTATTGGCTTATAGGTGAGATATAGAAAGAGATAGGAACAGAAAGCTTATTCAAAGGGATAATAACAGAGAACTTTTCAAATCTGGAGAAAGATTTCAATATTCAAGTATAAGAAGGCTATAGAACACTAAGTAGATTTTGCCTAAATAAGACTACCTCAAGACATTTAATAATAAAACTCCCAAAGGTCAAAGATAAAGAAGGGATGCTAACAGCAGCAAGAGAAAAGGTACAAATAACATATAATGGAGCTCCAATATGTCTGGCAGCAGAGTTTTCAGTGAAACATTACAGGCCAGAAGAGAGTGGCATGACATATTTAAAGTGCTAAAAGAAAACAACAACAACAACAACACACACACAAAAAAAACAAAAAATTTTACCCTAGAATTAGAATGCCATTTCTGGCAAAAGTAACCTTTTTGCATGAAGGAGACATGAAGACTTTCCCAGACAAAAACAAAACAAACAAAGAAACAAAAAACAACAACTAAACAACAACAGCAGCAGCAAAAACCTGAGTGTACAATAAATGCTAAAGGGAATACTTCAATCAGAAAACCAAAAACATTAATAAATAATGGCAAATAATGTGAAGGTACAAATGTACTGGTAGCATTAAGTTACAGAAAAACAAAAATATTATATCACTGTAACTGTGATGTGTAAGCTACTCTTAAGTAGAAAGATTAAATGATGAACCAATCAAAATAATAACATATTTTCTAGACATAGACAGTACAATAACATTTAAATAGAAACAACAAAAGGTTAAGAAGGAAGGAGAGATGAAGTTAAGGAATAGAGCTTTTATTAGTTTTTTTGTTGTTGCTTTGTTTGTTTATGCAAGTAGTGTTAAGTTGCTATAAGCTTAAAATAATAAATTATAAGATAGTATTTGCAAGCCTCATGATAATTTCACATAAAAATCACAACAGATCCAAAAATAAAAAGCATTAAATTAAATCATATCAGCAGATAAATTGAACAAAAATATTGAAATAATTAAAAAGAATCAAGTAGAAATTCTGGAGGTGAAAATGGACTAAAAAGAAAGACAAGACTAAAAAAAGACAAGAACGAAGGAAAGAAGGAACACAAGAAGATTAATAATGAAATAGTGCAAGTAAGTGCTTACTTATCAATAATAATATTGACTCTAAATGACTTAAGTCTTCAACTGAAAGACACAGAGTGGCTAAGTGGATTAAAACAAAACAAAAGTAAACAACAACAACAAAAAACAAGATCCAAAGATCTGTTGCCAACAAGAATCACAGTTCACCTATAAAGACATGCATGGACTAAAAATAAAGGGATAGAAAAAAATATTCTATGCCAATGGAAATGATAAAGGATCTTATGTAGCTATACTTACATTAAAGAAAATAAATTTCAAGGCAAAACCTTTAAGAAGAGACAAGCATGGTCACTATATAATGATAAAGCAGTCAATTTAGCAAGAGGACGTAAAAATTGTAAGTATATATGCACCCAACAGTGGAGCACTCAGATATAATAAGCAAATATTATTAGAGTTAATTAGAAAGACAGACACTAATACAATAATAGCTGCAGTCTTCAACACCCCACTTTCAGGATTGGACAGGTCTTTCAGAAAGAAAATTAACAAAAAAAATTAGACTTCATCTGTACTACAGATAAAATGAACCTAATAGATATTTACACAACACTTCATCCAATGGCCACAGAATGGTTAGAAAATACACATTTTTCTCATCAGCACATGGATCATTCTCAAGGACAGACCATATGTTACTTTATAAAACAAATCTTGAAAACATTCAAAAAAATAAAATAATATTAAAAATCCTCTCTGACCGCAATAGAATACAACTAGAAATAAATTATAAGTGGAATTTTGGAACCTATAGAAACACATGGAAATTAAACAACATGTTTTTGAAGGACCAAAGGGTAAATGAAGAAATTAAGAAAAACATTGAAAAATTTCTTGAAACAAATAATAATTGAAACACAAAATATAAAAAACTATGAGACACAGAAGAAACAGTACTCAGAGGAATGTTTATAGCCATAAGTCATTACATCAAAAAAGAAAAAAAACTTAAGTAAACAAATTAATAATTCAAGAGCAAACCAAAGACCAAGTAATAAAATCAGAGATGAAAAAGAAGACATTGCAACTGATACCACAGAAATTCAGGGGATCATGAGTGGCTGCTATGAGCAATGCTGTGTCAATAAATTGGAAAATGAAGGACAGCAACCATATGATCATTTCAACTGATACTGAAAAAGCCTTTAGTAAAATTCAACATCTCTGTAGAATAAATACCCTCAAAAATATGGTTGTAGAAGGAGCATACCCCAACAAAATAAAGTTGTATTTGACAGACTCACAACTAGTATCATGCTGAATGGGGAAAAACTGAAAGCCTTTGGTCTAAAATCGGGAACACAACAAGAATGCCCATTGTCATTCATCATAGTACTGGAAATACTAGCTAGAGCGATCAGATAAGTGACACAAATAAAGGGCATCCAAATTGGAATGGAAGAAGTCAAATTATCCTTGTTTGCAGATGATGTGTCTTATATTAGGAAAGTCCTTAAGAATATACCAAAAAGGTAATAGAACTGATCACCAAATTCACTGAATTAGCAGGATACAAAATTCACACACAAAAAGCAGTAATATTTGTATATAACAGCAGCAAACAATCTGAAAAATAATTTGTTAGTAGTCCCATGTACAGTAGCTAAAAATAAAATAAAATACAAAGGCATTAATCTAACCCAAGAAATGAAAGATCTTTAAAATGAAAACTATAAAAATGTTGCAAGAAATGGAAGAGGACACTAAAAAAATGGAAAATATTTCATGTTCATGGATTAGAATAATCAATATTCTTAAAATGTTCATACTAGCTGATATGGTTTGGCTGTGTTCCCACCCAAGTTTCTTCCTGAATTGTAGTTCCCATAATCCCCACGTGTTGAGAAGGACCATGTGGGGTGGTAATTGAATCATGGGAGTGGTTACCCCATGCTGTTCTCTTGATAGTGAGTTCTCATGAGATTTGATGGCTTTAAAGGCCCATTTCCCTTGCTTGGTACCTCTCTCTCCTACCTCCTTGTGAAGAAGGTTGGCACTTCTCTCTCCTGCCTCCCTGTGAAGGAGGATGTGTTCACTTCCCCTTCTACCACGATTGTAAGTTTCCTGAGGCCTCCCCAGCCCTGTGGAACTATAAATCAATTAAACCTCTTTCCTTTATAAATTACCCAGTATCGGGTATTTCTTCATAGCAGTGTGAGAACAAACTAATACACCACCCAAAGCAATTTACAGATTTTGTGCACTCCCTATCAAAATACCAATAACACTCTTTACAGAAATTTTTAAAAATCCTAAAATTTATGTTGATCTACAAAAGAGCCAGAATTGCCAAAGATCTCCTGAGCGAAAAGAACAAAACTGGAGGAAACATGTGACATGACTTCGAATTATACTATATAGCTATAGTAACCAAAATGCATGTACTGCCATAAAAGAAGATCCATAAATCACTGAAACAGAATAAAGAACCCAGAAATAAATTCATACATCTACAATTGACTCTTTTTCAACAAAGCTTTCAAGAACATTAATTGGGGAAAGGATGGCCCCTTCAATAAGTGGTTCTAGGAAATCTGGATATCTATATGCAGAAAAATGAAACTGAACCCCCATCTCTTGCTATACATAAAAAAAAAAATATCAAGGCCAGGTGTGGTGGCTCATGCCTGTAATCCCAGCACTTTGGGAGGTTGAGGCAGGCAGATCACCTGAGATCGGGAGTTTGAGACCAGCCTGACCAACATGGTCAAACCCTGTCTCTACTGAAAATACAAAATTAGCCAGATGTGGTGGCATGAGCCTGTAATCCCAGCCACTTGAGAGGCTGAGGCAGGAGAATCACTTCAACCCAGGAGGCAGAGGTTACAGCGAGCCCAGATCATACCATTGCACTCCAGCCTGAGCAACAAGAGCAAAACTCGGTGGAGAAAAAAAAAAAAAATCAAATCAAAAGGGATTAAAGATTTAAGTCAAATGCCTCAAACTAAAAAACTACTACAAGAAAATATTTGGGAAACCCTCCAGTACATTAGGTTTCTTGAGAAACACCCCACAGGTAGAGGCAACCAAAGCAAAAATGAACAAATGAGATCACATCAAGTCAAAAAAACTGCACAGCAAAGGACACAATTAAAAAAGTGAGCTGACAGCCCACAGGATTGGAGAAAATATTTGCAAACTACCCACTTGACAAGCGATTATTAACCCAAATAGATATGAAACTCGAAAAACTCCATAGGAGAAAATCTAATAATCTGATTTTTTTCAAATGCACAGATCTGAATAGACGTTTCTCGAAAGAGGATATACAAATGGCAAAGAGGCATATGAAAAGTTGCTTGATATGATTGATTATCAGAGAAACAAAAATCAAAACTACGATGAGATATTATCTCACCCCAGTTAAAATGATTTTTATCCAAAAGTCAGGTAATAGTAAATGCTGGGAAGAATGTGAAGAAAAGGAAATCCTTGTACACCGTAGTTGGAATGTAAATTCATAAAACCACTATGAAGAACAGCGTGGAGGTTCCTCAAAATGCAGAAAGTAGAGCTACCGTATGACCCAGCAATCTCACTGCTGGATATATACTCCAAAGAAAGTAAATCAATATATCAGAGAGATATCTGCACTTTCATGTTTGTTGCAGCTCTGTTCACAATAGTTAAGATTTGGAAGCAACCTAAGTGTCCATCAGCAGATGAATGGATTAAAAAAATGTGCTACACATACAGAATGGAGCTCTATTCATCCATAAAAAATGAATAAGTTTCAGCAATTTTCAACAGCGTTCATGGAACTAGAAGTTATGGTACAAAGTGAAATAAGCCAGGCACAGAAGGACAAACATTGCAAGTTCTCAATTATTTATGAGCTCTAAAAATAGATCAATTAAACTCATGGAGATACAGAGTAGAAGGATGGTTACCAAAGGAAGATAAGTGTAGTGGAGAGGGTGGAGGAAGCTGGGGCTGGTTAATTACAAAACAGTAGTTGGAAAGCATGAATAAGACCTAGTATTTAATTGCACAACAGGGTGACTGTAGTAAAAAATAATTTAATTGCACATTTGAAAACAACTAAAAGAATATAGTTTGATTGTTCATAACACAAAGCATTTATGCCTGAGGGAATGGATACCCTATTATTTACACTGATGTGATTATTATGCCTTCCGTGCCTGTATCAAAATATATTACGTAATCTCCAAATATATGCACCTACTATGTACAGAAAAAAAAATAAAAAGAAAAGAAAATTTTAAAAAGGCACAATTTTTAGATGTTGCAACATTAGTGAATTTCAAAGGCATTCTGCTGAATGACAGAAGTCAGTCTCAAATGATTATATACTGTATAATTATATTTATATAATGTTCTGGAAAGCGAACATACAGTAATAAATTTTCAGCATTGCTAGAAGTGAGAGATAGGGAGAGGATGGGATTTCAAAGGAGCATCATAAGGAGTTTTTGAATGATGGAATTAGTCAATGTCACCATTGTGATGGTGGTTACACAAATCTACACATGTTAAAACTATATGACAGAAAGCTATTAAAATTTTGTATTTGTTAATTTAAAAAAATTAATAATATAATTGGTTCCTATCTTTAGTTGGCCAAATACACAAGCCAGAGTTTATTCATAAATGAAATTAGAACACTGATAATATTTTTACAAACCTGTTCCTTTTAAAATATAAAATGTCTTTTTCCCTTATCCTTCTATCTTCTTTGTTTATTCTTATTTATTCAATAAGTAAAGAGCTATACATTATTTATATTTCTCAGGAGAAATTCCATTACCTATTAATTTCTGTTAATGCAGTCTATGCTTCTACCTTGATGTTGTCAGGAAACTAATTTTGTTGGCATCCTCATGATTTTTACATAGTAGGGTGGATGCTTTGTAAATAATTTATACAAATTAGAAGTTAACATATGTGCTAACTCTTTCTAATAAAAATATAATGGCATACTAACATATCCTAGTTGAATTTTTCAATGTAAATGTAATAATGCTTAAACAAGCAATTACAAAATAAGTCAAGAACCCTCCTAAAATTTAGAGGCTGTATTGAATCAGATTTTCCTCATTCGAGTTAATAAAATGTACTGATTTTTAAAATATTGACAGTGTGGATATAAAAACCCTTTTCCAAACAATGATCCACAGTTGTCACATATCTGAATTTAGATAGCTATCTGACATGTTTATTCAGCCTTCTTGCAATTACAAGGAACCATGTGCCTTTTACTGATTTAATATGAAGGGTGTAGAATATCACTGTAATGAAGGGTGATTATTATATTTCTTTCATGAGTATGAAAGTCTCGTAACTCACAGACATCACAAAGTGCCTATGGAGTTTGTGAGTTATTAAGGTCAGTCATGGGAAAAAAGAAGATAATCACTTTTTACCAGTGAAATATTCAACTTATTTTAGGACAAAGCTTTTTTACCAATTACCAGCTCAAGAATGGAAGAGAACTAATAAAGCACCCAGTAGACTTTTCTTTCCATCTGTCCATCACTCCAGGATCTATTGAACTGTACCCTTGGTTGTTTAGTGATAGTAACACATTCAAACTATAGTAGAGATAAATAAAGATTGTTTTCATTTAAATTTGTGCAAACATTTTAACATTTAAAAAATAAGTGCTCTCTGCTTTACTCATTTATTTATTTTCAGGAAGGAAAAAAAAAATACTGGCTACTATCACCCTAGTCAGTGTGAAACAGGGATGTAATTTCTGGGCTTTCTGAAATAAGCTTTCTTTGAAAACAAAGGCATATAACAAAAAAAATCAAGGACTGCAGAGGAATTCTAGACTCTAATATACAAATGGCATATATAACATAATTGCATTATTTTTATATTTGGTATGTATAAAAATGTATGAGGAGAATTGAAGAGTTTCTTTACAAATGAAAAACTACAAAATATAAAGTGTGAAATAGTGATAACTTCAGTTTTTAAAAAATCAGTCTTGGTTAAGAAAGCTGTTTTACTTAAAGTTTCAGTTGTTTCAATACTTAGAATTCCCTGCTTCTTTTTCAAATAGCCAGAGAAATTCAGAGCACTTTTTAATGTTTGAACGTGAAATTCATTTTGATAAGATTATGTTTATATATTCACCAAACAATATTTCAAGGCTCTGAATTCAGTCACAAAGTTGAGCAGGAAAAACAAATCTTGTTTCCTGAACAGTAAAAGATGTAGCATATGTGAGAAAGTGAGAGACAGAGTGTGTGTGTGTGTGTGTGTGTGTGTGTGTGTGTGTGTGTGTGTGTACGTGTATCCTCTACCCAGTTATAGTGTGGAGTATAAAAAATATTATACATCATATAGGAAAGTATGATACAGGAAAATATTTAGGTAATTCAGAAATCAATGCCCTTCATATCTTCTCTCACCAGTAAGCACTTATTTCTTATGATGATAACTATTTTGTTTTTATTTTATTTACTCATTTATTTTTGATATATTCAACATTTATTTTTTCATTTCTGAGAAAGATGTTCATTTCACTAAGAAAAAAAATCTTCCAGAAATGTTCGCTTTCTGAAAATAGTTTTACTCCTTATCAATATTTCAATAGCTCATTGTTATTTCCTCAAATATTTAGAGATAAATATCATTTGCTCAAATTTATCTTTTTTATAGTAAAAAGACACAAGGTCATGCTTGCCTTATTTTACTTAGTTTGAAGTTGCCTCACCATCATGCTTATTTTTCTTCTCATTCATTTCAGTTTTTCTTCCAATTGTATTTTAAAATTTAAGTTTATGCATGGCATGGTCATACGATAAATATAAAGTTCAAAAGCAAAATATCAAATTGTAATAATCAGATTGTCAAAGGAAATTGAATGGAGTTTCTTCCAGGACTCTTGAAGGCTCTTAAATTCCTTCACTTATAGAATAATAAAAACTCAGAAGACTGGAGTAGGGCACGTTTGTGAAGACATTACCTTATGAGAGTAGATGAGATTATTTTAGATTTTATATACTTCAGCCAACTACAGCAAAGATGGGAGGTGAGCAGAATGAGGCTTGATATGAACCAAGGGAACTCCTCGAAGTGGGGAAATAAATGTACATCACTGTATGAAGGAATCAGACTCTCAGGTAAAGGAACTGTTGGAGAGAGATGCTCAGTGTAGGGGATTTCTTGAGAAGTTCTGAAAACACCTTGAAATAAAAGTTAGCATTAGACATCTTAATGTGGAACACCCTATCAGATTTTCAGGGTACTAGTGCAAACAAAACTTTTTCTGCCCTTTTCATTTTACCCTTCCTATATTTCTGCTCCAAAGTGGTAAGGCCACATACTTCATATGTTCTCCATTTGTGACATATTTTGGAAACATTTCTTAGATAGCTAAGTTATAATTTTAAGTTACTTTTTCATTTATTAAGGGATGAGATACCTTCATAATCCTTTAATACTTATAAATTTGTTTTATTCTTTATTTTATTGATTTGTCATTATAACTATTTCTTAAAATTTGTGAGTCCTGGCGACTGTCACTGATATCCTGGATTTTTATAGGGCTATTTCTGTTCTTTCAGTGTTTATAATTGATAGTTAAATTGTATGAAATCATTTTTTACTTTTTCCTTAATGTCTATCTTAGGCATTGTCTGATATATTTTTATTTCTTTTTTATCTTAATATCGCATATTTCATCTTTTAAATTATGAATTCCTCTTATAATGTGATGCAATATATAAAGTAGTTTTTCTAAAATTATATGTCTTTCTTATATTTTGTGCATTTTTCATCTGTTCTCATTTATGTATATTTTTTAAAGTTCTATTTTTCTAAATTTTTTGTTTTGCTTCATTGTTTCTGTATTAATATCATTAAATGATAGCAATATTACCCTGTATTCTTATAGTATAGGTGAATACAGGTGGTTTCTTTCAAAGATTTGAATACACTGACTTGAAGAAAAATAAATAAAAAACAATATCAAATATATTTGCTTATTAACTGTACAATTGTGAGAAAAAATAAGCATTTTTAAATTATCAGTATTTCTGACTCTCATATTATGCTATTATCTAGTGTAGTTATTATTTTAAAATATGGAAGAAAATGATACAATAAAAACTAAAGCCCTTATTTTAAATCTAAATACTCTGGGGAATGTTTTTAACTTAGAAAAATCTCTGCTTTTGAAAAAATAGTAAGATCTTACTCTGGAAGGCAGTAGCCAAAGTGTCCTATTGCTTCTGGAAGTATCTTAATAATTAGATAAACCCACAATTTTTCCAGAACAATCAGTTAAAGTGAAGATTCCGTATTAGTAAATGCACACTTCAAGGGGAATTCAATCTACAATATTCATCACTAGCCACACTTATTTCTACTGGATGTGGCTATATATGAATGTTGAGGATACAGAAAACAAAGAATATAGCTTTTAACGAGTGTTTTCCTTTGATACCATGGCCCCAGTATAAAGATTTCTGCTTTAAGTACTTATGTTTTGGGGCTTACATTGGTTGCTCTCCAAAGTTTCAGATTTGACATACAATATTTGATTAAATGGAAGAGTTTGATCATGTGTTCTGTACTAGACCCAATGATGGAAGAGGCGGCCCATCTGGAGTGGCACTGCCATCACTGGCTGCAGTGGAGGGGCACAGCTGGGGCTGCATTCTTCACAGACTGTGGGAGCTCCCTGGGTGCAGCCCCAGCTGCCCAAGTTGTGGCTGTGGACCCAGGCCTCCCACTGCATGGAGCAGGAAGGAGCCCTGTAACCCCAGGTGCAGCTGCAGTCACCCAAACCATGGCTGTGATCCCAGGCATCCCTGCATTCTGGGGGGCCCAGGAAGGACCCCCTGCCCTTGTAGTTTGGGAAATGCCTCCTCCTGCTACCTGGCTTCTCCCTGCTGTCAAGTTCTGCTCCAATCTTGGAGCAAAGTCAGCCGAGCCTGAGTGCTGTCACAGCTCCGCCAGGTGTGCACACACTGGCGGCAGTGCTGAGACACCAGGCCCCTGTCACCTTGGCCCACTCCAGGCTTTGGATACCAAAGAGCATAGGAGGGAAGCCTATGGGGGGCTTAGGGCAGCTCAGGTACTGGCCTTCAGGAGCTCCTTGGCACCTACAGGCAGGGCACACTGAATGGCAGAAGGAGGCAGACAGGTTCCTGAGTGAAAGGGAATGGTTCCCAGGTGAGGCCCACCTTCAGGCCAGGGAGGGCCTGAAAGCTGGGGGCCTGGCTGCCAGTCCCACACATCAGAGTGAAAATTTGTAGTGCCTTTTTTGGGCATGCCCGTGGCCAAATATGGACCAATCAGAATGCACTTTCTTCCCTCTGAGGCCCATAAAATCCCTGGGTTCAACCAGAGCCCAGCATACATAGGGACAGCCAGCTGCAGAGAGGTACTACCCATTCCACTGCCACCTCTCTGCTGAGAGCAGCAGACACTGGAATGACCAGCTGCAGAGAGGAGCTAACCACTCAAGGGTCTCCTTTCTGCTGAGAGCTGCACATGTCAGAAGGACCAGTGGCATAGAGGAACTACCCACTTGAAGTCCTCCTCTGAGCCATACTGTCACTCAATAAAGCTTTTATTTGCCTTGTTCACCCTCTGCTTGTCCATGTGCCTCATTTCTCCAGGACACATGACAAGAATTCAGGACCTGCTGAATAGCAGGGATGAATGAGCTGTAACACAAACAGGGCTAAAACATGCCCCTTGCTTGCCATGTTACAGGTGAAAAGAAGAGAAGAGCAGCAGCCCTTTGGGGAGCCCAGACCTGGGAGCTCCCTGAGTCAGGGCTGTGACTCTCTTTTTGATCCTGCAATTCCTGGAGTCTCCAGGCTTCTGGGCACCACTGCATTCCCTGATGGCAGCTGTGGAATCTGCTTGCAGTGCACCTGGTCTAGTCACAGCCTTGCAGAGAGCCGTGCCCATGCTGGCACTTGGAGCTGCCTCCCCTGCTATGGCAGTTGATGTGCTTGACTGTGTTCAGTGGCCAGATCCCACGCCTCTAGCTCACACCCCCCTCACACTCCAGGCCTTGGCAGGCATGAGATTCTTGCTAGTAGCATGAGCTGAGTGCAGCCTGCCAGGCTGAGGGGGTGAAATGAGCCCAGCAGGCCTGAGCAAAATATTACTTAATTTTATACATGTCTTAATATTTTTAATTATATTCCAATTATAGTATTACAGCATTGTTTCCAATTCAACCTTAATATAAACAGTGGAAGTGAACAGTATTTTTTTAAATTTTTCTTCTTAGGATTAAGAAAATGATACAAATATTTAAATTATCTTCATACATTTCCCAAATTGTTGTCCAGAACTTAAGAACAGTATTAAAGCGAAAATATTTATATAACATAATTATAATCCGATTTTATTTTAAATATATATCATCTCACAGAGATTATCATATCAGGAGTATGAAAAATAGCTTACAAAGAGTAAGAATAATGTCTGAGCTACCAGTATTGGTATTATTATTATTATTTTATGTATTTATTTATTTTTTGAGATGGAGTTTCACTCTTGTAGCCCGGGCTGGAGTGTAATGGTGCCATCTCAGCTCACTGCAACCTCTGCTTCCTGGGATTAAGTGATTATCCTGCCTCAGTTGCCTGAGTAGCTGGGATTACAGGCCCGGGCCACTAGGCTCACCTAATTTTTGTATTTTTAGTAGAGGTGGGGTTTCATCATATTGGTCAAGCTGGTCTCATACTCCTGACCTCAGGTGATCCACTCCCCTCAGCCTCCCAAAGTGCGGGAGCCACCGCGCCCGGCCGTGAGCTACCAGTATTATATCATAATTTTAAGGGAAAATAACAGTAACCTGGTCAAAATGAGTGGCAATTGTAAGACAGAAGAGTTGAGGAAAAGGTCAATGGCTTTCCACTTAATTATTTATTTTTATCAGAAAGCCAAAAACACTTTAGTCGCAGAGGCTTTTTTTCCAATATTGTGAAAGTCGAGGTATATTTCTGTTTAAAAACAGTCTTATTCAGACAAAATGTTAAATATTCTGTTTTGTTTCTGTTTGTTTGTTTTGTTTTGTTTTTTGACAGAGTCTTGCTCTGTCTCCCAGGCTGCATGCAGTGGCACAATCTGGGCTCACTGCAACCTCTACCTCTTGAGTTCAAGGGATTCTCTCATCTCAGCTGGGACTACAGGTGTGTACCACCGTGACTGGCTAATTTTTGTAGTTTTTATTTTTTGTACACATGAGGTTTCACCATGATGCCCAGGCCAGTCTCAAATCCCTGGCCTCAAATGATCTGCCCAACTCAGCTTCCCAAAGTACTAGGATTATAGAGGTGAGTCACCACGCCCAGCCTTTTTTGTTTGTTTTTTGTTGTTGTTGTTGTTGTTTGTTTTTTTAAAGAAAGTATAGCTTTAAGAGAGTACCATTCTTTCTAGCTGCTCTATTAATGAGTTAAGAAGCAAGATGCCTGAAACACAGAGTTCACAGAATGAATACCATTGCTTGCCAGCGGCTGAAGCAGTGAAGAGAAATAAAGAATGAGAAAATTGCTGATGAATCCTTTCACTAGAGAAGAACATCCAGGCAGAGGATAAAAGGGATCTTATAATCTTTATTTCTTCTGACCACAAGGGCCACAGAATTATTTTCCTTGTGTAAAAGCTACTTAACTAATAGAAAAGAGGTAGTTTGAGCAGAAAATTCCCAAAGAGAAAATAATGTGCTAACAAGGCACTTAAATTCTTCCAGATATTTACACAGAAAATTAAAGACTTCTCCTAATAGGGAACAGGGGATGGTGTAAGTACTTGTAAAAGTCTTTTATTGCCAAATTCTAAAACAATTGGAAACTCAAGCTCAGAGAAGGCACAATATAGTTCCTTTAAAGCTACAATTGCAGAGAAATACTTCAAAGTGAATTCTTCTTTAAACTGATTTCAGACCGGAGTTAAATTTAACAATGATTCGTAAGACAAAATTAATATTAGAAAGCTAATCAGGCATTTGCATTTTATCAAATTACAATTTCTAATGTATCAGTTCTTGAAAAATGCATACAAAACCAGTATTTGGTAATTATCAATTCTACTAATTTTATAATAATGTTTCTTGGAAAAAAAAGAATGTTTTGTGTTAAATGTTCTTCTTTTATTATTTCACACTAGCAGAAAATCAAATGTTTGAACCATACAACCAAAATATTAGTTACTTTATTTGTATTAAATATCCAAAAATAATCATAGTGTCTAGAATATAATTAGAAATAAACAAGTTATGAATAAATAATCTTGTAGAAAAAATAATGAAATGATGGCAAATTTTATGAAGTGAAGATGAGAATGGGAAAAGAAAAACTAACAGAATCATAGAATAGCCAACATTTTAGGTTTTCTAATGATTTCAGGTCAGTAATACCCAAAAATATCCACTTATGTTTTTAAGTCTCAGTCTTGAGAAAGCATCTGGATTTTCATACAGGTATGGCCAAGGCAGATTACTTAACTGCCCCATGACTCATTTTTCTCATCTTTAAACATTGGTAGAATGATCATACGTACCTCATAACATTATCTTATGCAAAAGGTAAGTTGGTGCATATAGAACACTTAAAATAAAATAAAAATAAAAAAATAAATTAAATTAAAAAAACACTTAAAAAGTAAAGAATCAAATAATTGGAAATTTTAAGGAAAATTTAAGATGCTGACTGCCATATTTGATGCTGAATGTTTTTATTCCTGCAAAAATGCACATACAGTAGTGGAATACTTTTTAATGAACTGCATATTTCCTGGAAATGAATACAATTAATGAAACTAGTAATACTAATACTAATATTAATAAAACTATTAAGTAAAACAAAAGTATGGTTAAGCAAAGGAACCCAGAAAGAAACAAACAAAAGCAGGAATTAGCAAAAATCTATATGTGAAGAAAATCTTCATATGAAAGAGCAGAAATTTTTAATGTACAAACATTTTACATATATGTAATGGTAAAGATTGCTCACATTTCAGACACACAAAATAAAAGCTATCTCTATGTTATGAGTTTTCTGATATGATACATAGTTTTGAAACACTCAAATTAATTATGACAAGATCAGGTAATATGTTAGAGTTGACCAGATAAGGTTCTTTTTGCCAAGCATGATATTGAATATTCAATCTCACCATCAGAAGCCCCTCACATTTTTAATTTACAGGTACTACGTGGTGTGCAGGACTTGAGTTAGAAGAGTAATGCATGTCTGCTAATTAAAATGTCAACATCTACCTGTGATAAAATGACTTTACTTCCTTCCTTTTTTCCTTCTATCCTTCCTTCTTTCCTTTTCTTCCTTCCCTTCTTTCTTTTGTTCTTTCTTTCATTTTATTTCTTACCTAATTTTTGTTCTTCAATGTTAAAAGAATGTGTCTGCCTAAAAAATATGATGTTTTAAAGGTATTTCACGTTAACATTTCATTAGCTCTCATGTAGACAACATTTCATACGTAATTTAGCTTCATGTTTCCTTGATCCACGTTCCCTTCTCTTGAATCCTAACAGTGGTTATTCTCCACATCTTAGCTCTTGGAATGTTGTGTTCTCCCTTCATGGGTCACCTACTCTTACTATGTAAGCTCGTATTTTTACAGATTCCTTCAGTCTAAATCTCTACCATTTACTCCAGTTAATTTATCATTTGCATCATTTAGCTTTCTACTTGGTGAGTAACTCAACATCACTTATAACTCAATGTGTCACGAACAAAAAGTATTGCTTTCCTCAAAAAACGCATGTCTCCTGTGTTTCTATTTCGGTTGGTTATATCCTCCTTCTTCCAATAACTTCAGTGTGAAAACAGAGTCGTATTTATTCATTACTTTCGTTTGGGCATCATATCTATTTGACTTCTGAAATATATATCTTATAGTCTTTCTTTTATCTCCATCTTAGTTCTCAAATTCTACCCTGGAATTTTATCTATGCACAATCAGATTTTGAAAAAAAAAACCTCTTTGCTGATACTTTAGCCTACTTGCACTTTTTAATTCTTGACTCCGTGTCCACAATCATAATGTCTGCCATGCTCTGGAATTAGTTCAATTTTGTTCCATCCAAATCCTACTAATATCTTCCTCCTAATAACTTGCCTTAAAAATCTGACACTTAATGATGCTTGTATTGAATATTTTGTCTCTAACCTATATTCTTGAGTTGTTTGTTATTGTACGGCTGTAGCATATAGAATATTAAGTTGGAAAGACATTTTGACAAAAAAGTCCAGATCTTCTATTTTAAAGTTATGAACTCTGGACATGCCACATTTAATACTTGAAAGCTTCTTCAAGGAAGAACAAATGTGTCATTTCTCTGTATTCTGCTTTCCCCATAACCTGTATATTTAGTCCAGTGTAGGAAATCCACTAGGTACTAACCATTTCTGAGATACAAACTGATTAAGTGGCTTGCTGAATTCTATCCTAGCAACAAAATCATAAGCTTCTTGATGGCTGATGGCAGAACTGGTCATGCCCTATAATTCCTCTATAATCTTGAATAGACCTAGTTGAGTATAAAGAATACAGGAGGTAGTAACTTGTTTTATTTCATGTAATTCTTCTTTTATGTATGTAAATAAATGTGTATATATAAAAAAGTATTATATCTGTGATAAGATGAAGATTACTCTATGTTACTGACGTAGAAATAAATCATTTACGTGGCTGGTGAGTGATGAAGTCACATTTTAATGTAAGTCAGATACCAGAGGCCCCCAACTAGTTTTCATATTTTACTTCTTCTTCCCTATTTAGTAACAGTGCGTAAATAATTAAATGTACTTCAGCTAGGTTGATTATGGAGCATGCATTTAAGTTATTTTTGATACCAAACTAATGTCATTGAATAGGTTCTAAGATAAAATCTATTCTTGCGTAAATCCCAATAAATAAAGCACTTATTTAACAAATATTTATTAAGTTCCTTATATGAGTCAGACACTAAGCCATTACTAAGAAATAACATGATAGTGGGTGTATAGGCATGTGGTGTTTTCCTTCTTCTGATACGAAGCACGGAGGAGGTATTTGGCAAATTGGTGTCGGTTCTTTGAAAACAGGTAAGATTCTGAGACAAAAGTGTCCCACATATGTACAACTACATAAGCATTTTGTTGCTAGTAGGTAAGTTCCCATGCTGCAAAAACTTCAGGCAGGCTACTTCTTTATTAAAAAAAAAAAAAAGAAGAAGAGGAAAATACATTTATCTGCATCCCTGATGTCCTGAATCCTAGTGAGAGACTCATTCATTGTTTTTATGGCTTAGCTTTTAATATGGAAATCTCCTGGTATAATTTGCACATTAATTTGTATGAGTCCTCACATCTGCTGACTAGTTTATTTCTGAAATTTTCATGAATGCCAATCCAGTGTTTTCTTTGATATATATTGGATAGTTGACCAGATTAGACTGAGTAAGAGATTAGAATATGTTACTTTTGAGTCTGCTTTGTACTTTTGCTCTTTCACAGAAATCTTGTAACAAATGGCAAGGCGCAAAAATAATTTATTATAATAACAGTCACTTATGTGATGTTTACTTTGTGCTAGTCACTGTTTTACCAAATTCACACCTATAACTTTTAAATAGCATCAAACTCAATACTATATGTACTAATATCATTTCTGTTTTACAGATGAGATTAAGTAGCTGATTTAAGATCACACAGTTTGGAAACAGCAGTGCCAATATTTGAACAGATTCAATCTAGCTTTGGCATCTGTTTTTATAATCACCATATAATACTTCATCTCAAGAGTTTAGCAAAAGTTTTTGACTATTCATGTTATTCTCTACCGCATGATATTTGAACTTGATGCTAAGTACACACTGAGGACTACAGCTCATTGTTTTTGTTTTCATGGTGGAAAAAAAATGATGTAAATGCTTTGTGATGGACTAGCACACACAAGGGGATAAAAGTTTAACAATAAGTGTCATAATTCACATGTAATATTAGTACATTTCTGAAAAATATGTTTTATAATTTTTTTCTCATGAGAATAGAAAGAGAGAATGAAATAAATCTGAGTGTATGTAAGGCAGATTTATGCTCTTTACATTTCTTCTATGATCCGTTTGGTTTGTCAGTGAAATCCGTTGTTAAATTTCTTATCCGTTTCTGTACATTTCCTTATGTAATGACTTGTTGTTTTTTTTTTGAGATGGAGTCTCGCTCTGTCATCCAGGCTGCAGTGCAGTGGCATGAGCTCAGCTCACTGCAAGCTCCGCCTCCTGGGTTCACGCCTTTCTCCTGCCTCAGCCTCCCGAATAGCTGGGACTACAGGCACCCGCCACCAAGCCCGGCTAATTTTTTGTATTTTTAGTAGAGACGGGGTTTCACTGTGTTAGCCAAGATGGTCTCAATCTCCTGACCTCGGCCCACCTGGGCCTTCCAAAATGATCTGCCCGCCTCGGCCTCCCAAAATGCTGGGATTACAGGCGTGAGCCCCTGCGCCCAGCTGTAATGACTCTTTTATGTTTTCTCTCTGTTAACTCTAGAAGATATAGTATTTATTTGATTATTTTAACCACCACACAAAAACAAGAATAAACATTACGCTCAGTGTCAGAATTCAGGTATTGGGTGAGCAAATGTTTAAGCTAAAACATGAAATATAATAGAATTTCCTACATAAAATAAGATAAAGCAAGTATTTAAGATTCCGAAAAAAATGTATAAATATCCCTAGATTGGATATAAACCATGATATTAGGGGGGTGATGTCAGAAGGGGAAGTGAAAATAGATGAGACTGAAGACATACACATGAATATAGGATCCTAAAAGTGTCTTTAATGGGGTGATACTTAATCCTAAATTCAATGTGAACCTCTTCAAGGGACTTTAGAATTAAGTGATCCAGTACACATACTATGATTACTTTAGATTCATCACATAACATTATTTCAAATGAGATAAATGTGAATTTAGTAAGATTGATAAGGGGGATCTTATAGAAAGCTAGGTGAAATTATGATAAT
Source organism: Gorilla gorilla gorilla (assembly GCF_029281585.2). Taxonomy (NCBI): domain Eukaryota; kingdom Metazoa; phylum Chordata; class Mammalia; order Primates; family Hominidae; genus Gorilla; species Gorilla gorilla. Next base: position 177,615,368 of record NC_086017.1, read on the forward strand.
CTGGACAATGCCTTGACATTTAGAATGAAGAGCAATAAGATAATTTAGAGAATGGCAGGGGATGACAATAAGATTTGGTGACAAATTGAAAGTGTGAATAAGAGAGAGGAAGGTGTCACGTGTGGCACTCTGAGTTGGTAGCTGGGTATGGTGGCATCCTTCATTAGAATAGAGAATGCAGAATGGAAAGTAGGTTTAGGAATTTTTTAATTTGAGACACTTGTGAAGATGTTTGGCATCTGATGTGGTAAGCAGAGATGAAAACTGGTTATCATATCTGTGTCAGATACATAGATTTCTGAATACTAAATGTACGGTGATGCTAGCAAATATGGTACCAAAGAAGAATGTTTGAGTAAATGGCAAGGTAATGATACAGAGTAAATCAGTTTTATGAGAAAAGAAGGCAATGAACAGGTGTTTTCTGAGGTGGCTAAAAAGGAACAGCCATAGAGGAAGAATTAAAACTAGCAGTCTGGGAGAACAAAAACCAAGAAAAATGTTTCAGAGATCAAATGTATTTACCCTGGAGAAAAAAAAAAGTAAAACTCTGGTTGATTTGGTGATGTTAAGAAGTTGTCTTCACCAGTTCAAATCATATTATATAGGACAAATCCAAATATATTTTGGTGCTATAAAAAAATGTAGTTTTGTTTTTTTGTTTCATTTTGGTTATTGTTTTTGTTTTTTGCTGTATGTTGAAACAAAGCAAACTCCTGCCACTTATTTTCAAAGCTAATGTCTTTACAGCTTGAACTTTGCAACATCTGGCAACATTCTAGAAAATTAAATGAAGAAATACTTAATAAAAGTTTATAAATAATTTTTCCCTTTTCCTTTATGGGTTCAATCTGCATGTTTTCTCCATGTATGGGCTCAAATAACGCACTTTCTTAGCTGAACATTACCACCTAAAGGACATTTTTCCTGGAATTCTCAAGATGGGCTATGCTTGCGTACTCAACTCTCCCATAGCAATCTTTGCTTCAATCTCTTAAAATTATCTTTTATTTTCTTTCTACTAAATTTTCAATTATAACGTATGGAGCTTCAATAAATGTGGAACTAAATTTGTATTTATATGCATTCTAAAACTGAGATCGGCTCTTCTGTACTATAAGAAAAAAATGATTTTTGCTGAACAAGAATTCTGCTATGAACAAACGAGTGATATAAAATGAGAACTTTCTTCATCCTTCACATGCAGGATAATAGGGCAAGGAAGCCAGGCTATAGGCACTATCTAGAGATTCTCTTTCGTTCTTTGGGGTAGTATTAGGCTTCTATGGGGGATTGCTTCTATTGGTACTTATAAAATTATTTCCTTAACGCAACTCTTGAATTTTCTCTTTTTGATTTAAGAGTACAGAATTCTTCTTGCAAATGTTTCCTTAGAGAAAGTTTCTGACAGCTCTAAGACTCATTTATTATCTCCTTCTCTCCTGTGTAAGAAATTTTCTCAGCAGTTGAAAGTTGTGAAATCTCCAAAATAAAGAAGGCTTCCCCCTTTCTAAATTCCTGTCATCACTCTTGCTTCCCTATAAACTGTTTATTCATTTATTTTTTTTCTAAAATTGCTCTATGAAACTTCAGTTTCAACAAGAAGAAAATAGAATTGTCTCATGTCAGAATTTAGGTGATTACTAAGAGCTTTTATTAATGGAAACTAGCTAATATAATAGAGCAATGTATATTGCAAATTCTGCAAATTGTTTATTTGAGTTAATTTTAAAGACCATTTATAGTCTGGACCAGATGTACCATGTTCATTATATTTTTAACTATTTTAGCATAGTGGGGGGAAATTACTTGATTAGACCCTCACTTGAAGGTTTGTAATTATAAAATTGTATGCCATAATACTTATTTTATTATATTGGCTTCAAAATAATGAATATACACCAATTCACAGTTATGAAAGATAAAATATGTTTTTCATTAAAACTTTACTAATATTTACCCATGGAGACTTGAAATCAGGGACCCCACTGATAGGACTTAGAAAAATAGACTTCAAACCCCTTTCTATGTTTTATAAGATGATTATGGGCCCATTTTTTAAAAACTTCTCTGCTTTGAGATAATTATAGTTTCACATGCAGTAAAAATAGTACACAGAGACCCCAAATCTGGTATACTCTTCTCCTAGTGCCCCAGAATGATAACATCTTAGGTAACCAGAGTATACTACTACCACGATCAGGAAATTGACATTAAGTGAGTCCTAATAGACTTATTCAGACTTCGCATTTTACATGCACTTCTGAGTGTGTTTATGGAATTTCTGTGTAATTTTATTACATGTATAGATTTATGAGATCTGTACCACAGTTAAGACAGAGAATTTTTCCATCAAAAGGATTTTGCTATGCTTTTGTAGCCGCAGCCAATTATCCTCCCTCTCCAGTTTCCTAGCCCCAGGGTGAACCAGTTTCAAAACTGATTCAATTCTAAATGTCCCTGCTTGCTTGCTTTGTCTCACCTTTGTTCCTTTCTTTCTTTCTTCCGTCTTTCCTTACTTCCTGTCTTTTCCTTTATTTCTTTAATTTAAAGTGTCCTGCTCATTTTGGTTCAAAACTGGGGAAAGCTATATTGTCTCCCCTGTTTGTACAGTTTTGGTCCTTTGTTCTAATCCACAACTGTCTTGATGAATGCCTGGCATTTGCAATTTATTGAAGTTATAGAGACATAGTTATTTATAAGTGCATATTTTATATTGGGAAGGAATGGGGGAGGTTGTGAAAATACATAATAAAATAATGAATTATACTTTAAAACTTGCATAGAGAAATCTGCATTTTTTCTATCAAACCCTAAAGTGACAGAAGGGAAAAAGAGAATTGCTGATTTGTAGTTTACAAACAATCCTAGGAATGTCAAGCAACAAATTAGACCACAATAAAATAAGTACTCATATACATTACTGATGGTAGTGCATACTACTTTAACCACTTTGGAGAATACTTTTGTAGTACGCACAATCAAGCATTAAAATTTGATTTATTTATTTTTAACTTTTATTTTTGGTTCAGGGAAACATGTGCAGGTTTATTATATCAGTAAACTGTGTGTTGCAGGGGCTTAGTGTACAGATTATTTCATCACCTAGGTAATAAACATAGTACCTCATAGGCAGTTTTTCGACTCCCACCTTCCTCCGTCCTTCCACCCTCAATTAGCCCCGGTGTCTGCTGTTCCCTTTTTTGTGTCCATCTGTAATCAGTGTTTAGCTCCCACTTATGACTAAGAACCTGTGGTATTTGTTTTTCTGTTCCTGTGTTCATTCGCTTAGAATAATGGTCTCCAGCTCCATCCACTTTGCTGCAAAGAACACAATATATTTCTTTTATGAAAGCATAGCATTCCATGGTGTATATGCATCACATTTTCTTTATCCAGTCTACCATACATGGGCATTTAGATTGACTCAATGTCTTTGCTGTTGTGAATAGTGCTGTGATCAACCTACAGGTCCATGTGTCTTTATGGTAGGATGATTTATATTCATCTGGGTATATACTGTATATGGGGGTTGATGGGTCAAATGGTAATTCTGCTTTGAGTTATCTGAGAAATTGCCAAACTGCTTTCCACAGTGGCTGAACTAATTTACGTTCATCAACAGTGTATGAGCATTCCCTTTTCCCTGCAACTGTACCAGCATCTGTTATTTTATGACTTTTTAATAAAAGCCATTCTGACTCGTATGAGATAGTATCTCATTGTGGTTTTGATTTGATTTCTCTAATGATTAGTGATTTTGAGTATTTTTCATTTGCTTGAAGGCCATGTGTGTGTCTTCTTTGGAAAAAAAGTGCATGTTCATATCCTTTGCCCACTTTTTAATGGGATAGTTTCTTTTCTGCTTATAAATTTGCTTAAGTTCCTCATAGTTTCTGGATATTAAACCTTTGTCATGCATAGTTTGAAAATATTTTCTTCAATTCTGTAGTTGTCTGTTTACTCTGGGGATAGCTTCTTTTACTGAACAGAAGCTCTTTAATTTAATTGGGTTGTATTTGTCAATTTTTGTTTTTGTTGCAATTGCTTTTGGAGTCTTTGTCATGAAATTTTTGCCAGCTTCTATATCAGGAATAGTATTTTCTAGGTTATCATCTAGGGTTTTTATAGTTTGAAGTCATACATCTAAGTCTTTATCTTGAGTTTTTTTTTTTGTATATATGTAAAGAAGGGGTCCAGTTTCAATCTTCTTCATATGGCTATACAGTTATACCAGCACCATTTATTGAATAGGGAGTCATTTCCTTATTGCTTGTTTTTGTTGACTTTGTCAAAGATCAGATATTTTTAGGTGTGCAGTTTCACTTGCGTCCCTGTGAAGAGGCTACCAAACAGGCTTTGTGTGAGCAACAAGGCTGTTTATTTCACCTGGGTGCAGGGCTGGGTCCGAAAAGAGAGTCAGTGAAGGGAGATAGGGGTGGGGCCGTTTTATAGGATTTGGGTAGGTAAAGGAAAAAGGGGGTTGTTCTCTGGCAGGCAGGAGTGGGGGCCACAAGGTGCTCAGTAGGGGAGCTTTTGAGCCAGGATGAGCCAGGAGAAGGGATTTCACAAGATGATGTCATCAGTTAAGGCAAGAACAGGCCATTTTCGTTTCTTTTGTGGTGGAATGTCATCAGTTAAGGCAGGAACTGGCCATCTGGATGTGGATGTGCAGGTCACAGGGGATATGATGGCTTAGCTTGGGCTCGGAGGCCTGACATTCCTGTCTTCTTATATTAATAAGAAAAATAAAACGAAATGGTGGTGAAGCGTTGGGATGGCGAAAATTTTGGGGGATGGTATGGAGAGATAATGGGCGATGTTTCTCAGGGCTGCTTTGAGCGGGATTAGGGGTGGCGTGGGAACCTAGAGTGGGAGAGAGTAAGCTGAAGGAAGATTTTGTGGTAAGGGGTGATATTGTGGGACTGTTAGAAGAAATATTTGTCATTTAGAATTATTGGTGATGGCCTGGACACGGTTTTGTATGTATTGAAAAACTAAACGGAATAAGAGAAGGAGAAAAACAGGTATTAAAGGACTAAGAATTGGGAGGACTTAGGACATGTAATTAGAGAGTGCCTAAGGAGGTTCAGCATAGCCTTGCCAGCAAAGATTATTTATTTACTTTAAGAGTTAAGAATGGCAGTTTGGGGATAGCACCAGGAGATATCAGCTGTGATGGCTTGGAGAAACAGTGTAAACTGGCAGTGTAAACAAGAGCAGGGCATGTAAGAGTAGTCGAGAATGGTGAATAGGAGTATGACTAGACAGAAGATAGTAGGGATGACAAGTTTTTGGGGCACAGTCCAAGTTGGTCTGATGTCTGGAATGAGACTGGGGCTTAATAAAAAGGAGTGTCCATACAGGAGCTCAAATGGGCTGTACCCTGTAGCATTCCAAGGACAGGCCTAAATTCTGAGAAAAGAAAGAGGTAAAAGTACTGTCCAGTCCTTTTTAAGTTGGTGACTGAGCTTGGTGAGGTGTGTTTTTAAAAGACCATTAGTCCGTTCTACCTTTCCTGAAGACTGAGGACTGTAAGGGATATAAACGTTTCACTGAATACTAAGAGCCTGAAAAACTGCTTGGCTGATTTGATGAATAAAGGCCAGTCTACTATTGGACTGCCTAGAGGTGGGAAGGCCAAACCGAGTAATTTTGTCTGACAGAAGGGAAGAAGTGACCTTGGTGGCCTTCTTAGACCCTGTGGGAAAGGCCTCTACCTATCCAGTGAAAGTGTCTACCTAGACCAAGAGGTATTTTAGTTTCCTGACTCGGGGCATGTTGAGTAAAGCTAATTTGCCAGTCCTGGGTGGGGGCAAATCCCTGAGCTTGATGTGTAGGGAAGGGAGGGGGCCTGAATAATCTCTGAGAAGTAGTAGAATAGCAGATAGACACTGAGAAGTGATTTCCTTGAGGACAGATTTCCATGATGGAAAGGAAATGAGAGGTTCTAAGAGGCAGGCTAGTGGCTTGTAGTATATCATAGCTTGCCTTTGCTGGTGTGTGGCGATTAGGCCTGGTGGAACTGCCATCAATAAACCAAGTGTGATCAGGGTGAGAAACAGGGAAGAAGGAAATGTGGGGAAATGGGGTGAATGTCAGGTGGATCAGAGAGATGCAGTCATGAGGGTCAGGTGTGGTATCAGGAATAATGTGGGAGGCCACATTGAAGTCGGAGCCAGGAACAATGGTAATTGTGGGAGACTCAACAAAGAGTGAGTACAGCTGAAGGAGCCAGGGAGCAGACAGTATACGTGTCAGGTGTGAGGAAGAAAATAGATTTCAGAAATTATGAGAGCTGTAGAGAGTGAGTTGAGCATAGTTTGTGATTTTAAGGGCTTCTAAAAGTATTAGGGCGGCAGCAGCCGCTGCATGGAGACATGATGGCCAGCCTAAAATAGTAAGGTCAAGTTGTTTGGACAAAAAGGCTACAGGACGTGATCCCGGTCCTTGTGTAAGAATTCCGACTTCACAGCCCTGCACTTCAGCTGTGTGTAATGAAAAGGGTTGGAATGAGTCAGGGAGAGCTAGGATGGGGGCAGCCTCTAAAGCTATCTTCAAGGAATGGAAAAAGGAGTGGGGAAAGGATTTAGGATCTATAGGGTCAGCTAGGTTTCCTTTTGTGAGTTTATATAATCGTTTTGTTAGGATGGCAAAACCAGGTATCCAAACGTGAAAGTATCCAACCATGCCCAGGAAGGAAAGGAGTTGTTTTGTAGAAGGGATTGGGGTTTGGGAGATTAGCCGGACACGATCAGCTGGGAGAGGGCATGTGTTTTTCTGAGAATTATGCCGAGATAGGTAACAGATGAGGAAGAAATTTGGCCTTGACTGAAGTAATGGGGGCTGTCTGTGAAGCTTTGTAGCAGTAAAGCCTAGGTAATTTGCTGAGCTTGATGGGTGTCAGGGTCAGTCCAGGTGAAAGCAAAGAGAGGCTGGGATGAAGGGTGCAAAGGAATAGTAAAGAAAGCATGTTTGAGATCCAGAACAGAATAATGGATTGTGGAGGGAGGTATTGAGTATGGGAGAGTATATGGGTTTGAACTAACTTGTAAGGCTTGTCTGGTTTTAGGACAGGTAAAATTGGGGAATTGTAAGGAGAGTTTACAGGCTTTAAAAGGCCACGCTGTAGCAGGCAAGTGATAACAGGCTTTAATCCTTTCAAAGCATGCTGTGGGATGGGATATTGGCATTGAGCGGGGCAAGGGTGATTAGGTTTTAATGAGATGGTAAGGGGTGCATGATTGGTCACCAAGGAGGGAGTAGAGGTATCTTATACTTGTGGGTTAAGGTGGGGGGATGAAAGAGGAGGAAGCAAAGGAGGCTTTATATTGGGAAGAAGGGCGGCAATGAGATGTAGCTGTACTCCAGGAATAGTCAGGGAAGCAGATAATTTAGTTAAAGTGTCTCGGCCTAATAAGGGAACTGGGCAGGTGGGGATAACTAAAAAGGAGTGCTTAAAAGAGTATTCTCTAAGTTGACACCAGAGTTGGGGAGTTTTAGGAGGTTTAGAAGCCTGGCTGTCAATACTCACAACAGTTATGGAGGCAAGGGAAACAGGCCCTTGAAAAGAAGGTAATGTGGAGTAGGTAGCCTCCGTATTGATTCAGGAGGGGACGGACTTACCCTCCACCGTGAGAGTTACCTAAAGCTCGGCGTCCGTGATGGTCTACGGGGCTTCCGAGGCAATCGGGCAGTGTCAGTCTTCAGCCGCTAAGCCGAGAAGATCTGGGAAGGAGTCAGCAGAGAGCCTTGGGCCAGAGTTCCAGGGGCTCTGGGAGTGGCTGCCAGGTGAGTTGAACAGTCTGATTTCCACTGGGGTCCCCCACAGATGGGACACAGCTTAGGAGGAATCCCGGGCTGCGGGCATTCCTTGGCTTGGTGGCCAGATTTCTGGCATTTGTAGCAAGCTCCTGGGGGAGGAGGTTCTGGAGGAACACCTGGCCACTGCGGTTTAGGTGTTTGGAAGTTCTTGTGTGCTCGAGATGTGGCTGGGGTTTGTCTCACAGTGGAGGCAAGGAATTGCAACTCAGAAATATGTTGCTACTTGGCTGCCTCTACTCTATTATTGTACACCTTGAAGGCGAGGTTAATTAAGTCCTGTTGTGAGGTTTGAGGGCTGGAATTTAATTTTTGGAGTTTTATTTAATGTCAGGAGCAGATTGGGTAATAAAATGTATATTGAGAATAAGATGGCCTTTTGACCTTTTAGGGTCTAGGGCTGTAAAGCATCTCAGGGTTGCTGCCAAACGAGTCATGAACTGGGCTGGATTTTTATATTTGATGAAAAAGAGCCTAAACGCTATCTGATTTGGGATAAAGAAAAAGGACCACTAACCTTGACTATGCCTTTAACTCCAGCCACCTTTTTAAGAGTAAATTGCTGGGCAGGTGGGGGAGGGCTAGTCAGGGAATGAAACTGTAAGCCAGACCAGGTGTGAGGAGGGGAGGTGATAAAAGGATTATAGGGTGGAGGAGTGGAGGCTGAGGAAGAATTGGGACCTAGCTCAGCCTGGTGAGGAGCAGCCTGGGGAGGAGGGGAGAGGTCAGATGGGTCTGTAGAAAAGGAAGATTAGAAAGACTCAGTGATGCTTGGGGTTGGGACTGAGGAGACAGGTGGGAGGGAAATAAGGAAGATTTGGGACGAGTTGCATTGGGAACAGAGACTAGGGAGGGACCGATCTGTAAAAGAATGCCTGGATGTTAGGCACCTCAGACCATTTGCCCATTTTTTGTCAAGAATTATTTAGATCTTGTAGGATGGAAAAATTTAAAGTGCCGTTTTCCAGCTATTTGGAACTACTGTCGAGTTTGTATTGGGGTCAAGCAGCATTGCAAAAGAAAATAAGATGCTTAGATTTTAGGTCAGGTGAGAATTGAAGAGGTTTTAAGTTCTTAAGAACACAGGCTAAGGGAGAAGAAGGAGGAATGGAAGGTGGAAGCTTGTGCATAGTGAAGGAGGCAAGCCCAGAGAAAAGAGAGTAGAGACACAGAGAAGGGTTGGGGGGGGTTCTTGCCCTCCAGAAAAGCAGAGAAGGGGTCAGGGCATGGAAATATGGGGTTGGGGCACAGAGATAAGAGGTTGGGGCATGGAAATAAGGGATCGGGGTGCAGAGATATTAGGTCGGGGTTCCTGCCCCTCCTCCAGAAAAGTGGGACTTGCTGCTAAGGGTGAAGGAGAAGGGGTTGAAGGGTTCTTGCCCCTCCCCCAGAAAAGCAGGACTTACTGCTAAGGGTGAAGGACCAAGACAGGCGTCCCTGCATGGTCTGACACCTCTGAAACCTGGGTGAATAATCAGAGAGATGTCCCTGCAATGATTAAACACCAAGGGAAGGCTGCCTTCCCTAGTCCATGACCGGCGCCAGAGTTTTGGGTCCACGGATAAAACGTGTCTCCTTTGTCTCTACCAGAAAATGAAAGGAATTGAAATTAAGAGAAGGGAGAGATTGAAGTGTGGCGCCAAGATTGAAAGGAGAAAGAGGTTGAGGGATAGTGAGAGAGGTTGGAGAAGAGAGTAAAAAGAGGCCACTTACCAGATTTAAAATTGGTGAGATCTTCCTTGGGCTGCTTGGTCTGAGGACCAGAAGTCATAGGTGGCTCTTTCTCATGGAGCAAAGAGCAGAAGGACAGGGGATTGATCTCCTAAGGGAGCTTGCCCGATCTGAGTCACGGCACCAAATTTCACTCACATCCGTGCGAAAAGACCACCAAATAAGCTTTGTGTGAGCAACAAGGCTGTTTGTTTCACCTGGGTGCAGGCAGGCTGAGTCCAAAAAGAGAGTCAGCAAAGGGAGACAGGGCTGGAGCCGTTTTATAGGATTTGGGTAGGTAAAGGAAAAAGGGGGGTTGTTCTCTGGCAGGCAGGAGTGGGGGCCACAAGGTGCTCAGTAGGGGAGCTTTTGAGCCAGGATGAGCCAGGAGAAGGAATTTCACAAGATAATGCCATCAGTTAAGGCAGGAACAGGCCATTTGCATTTCTTTTGTGGTGGAATTGTCATCAGTTAAGGCAGGAACTGGCCATCTGGATGTGTACATGCAGGTCACAGGGGATATGATGGCTTAGCTTGGGTTGAGAGGCCTGACATGCAGCATTATTATTTCTGAGTTCTCTACTCTGTTTCCTTGGTCTATGTGTCTGTGTTTGCACTAGTACCATGCTGTTTTGGTCACTGTAGCTTTGTAGTGTAGTTTGAAGTCAGGTAATGTGTCTTTTTCTTTTTGCTTAGGATTGTCATCTATTCATTCTTTTTTTTAAATTTTGGTTCCATATGAATTTTAAAATAGTTTTTGTTCTAGTTCTGTAAAAAATGTCATTGGTAGTTTGATAGGAATACTGAACTGAATATTCAATTCAGTTTGATTGAATCTGTAAATCGCTTTGAGCAGTATGGCCATTTTAACAATATTGATTCTTTCTATACATGAGCATGGAATGTTTTTCCGTTTGTTTGTGTCCTCTCTATTTCTTTAAGTAGCGTTTTGTAATTAGCATTGTAGAGATCTTTCATCTCCACTGTTAGCTGTATTCCTAGGGATTTTATTCTTTTTGTGGCTACTATGAATGGAATTGTGTTCTTGCTTTGGCTCTCAGTTTGAATGTTGTTGCTGTAAGGGAGGGCTACGGATTTTTGTGTATTTATTCTGTATCCTGAAGCTTTGCTGAAGTTGCTTATCAGATAAGGGAGCTTTGGGGCAGATACTGTGAGATTTTCTAGGTATAGAATCATGTCATCTGCTGACAGGGATAGTTTGACTTCCTTTCTTCCTAATTGGACGTTTTTTATTTTTTTCTCTTGCCGGATTACTGTGGCCAAGGCTTCCAGTGTTTTGTTGAATAAGAATAGTGAGTGAGTTACTTTAAGAATTGAGTTTAAAATTCTATTTTGTCTAACTGCTAAGATTGAGATACTGCAGTGTTTAAGCATGAAATCTTAGGGAGATGGAAAAGGCTATCCAAAATATAATTTCATTTCTTCTTCTTAAAATGAGCTAAATTTTTAAAATTCAAACATTCATAAACAAACCTAACACTTCAAAGAGTGTCTGAAATGTTAAATTTGATGGAGATAATATCAGTACATGGGAGGAAAAAAACTGAATACCTGCCTTCAAGGGCAACTCCTTACAATATTGTTTGCAGAAGAACTTGGTATTTTTGTTTTCAGTCAACCTTCTCTGTAACTTCATTGTGGAAATCAGAGAACATTATATATAATCATGTTTATCAACCAATGTACAATAGATTTATTTAATAAAAAGGAGCATATAAAACAAAGTTATTTCTAGTAAAATTCTTTTAGACTTTTTCTATTTTTTGGCAGACAAACCATATGGCTCATGTTGTAGAATAATTTGGTGAGTTGATCCCCATGCTCAAGCTTATGCTTCTTAAGAATTATGATGATGTTTTTGCTAACTTCTAAATATACATAGAAAGTATTTGAAAATTTTGAAAAATTATAATATTTAAATAAAGTTTCCCAAATGATTTTTTATCTCTTTTCTTCTATTACCTTTCTCCTTCTACTTCTTTCTGTTCTTCTGATAAACTAAGAGTATTAACTTTTAGATAAGTAACCTTTTTAGTAGTAACAGATTTTTTTAAATAATGCAACTGTAATTTTCTTATAACATTAGTGATGTAGTTGTAGAAAGGTCCTGCTGGTTAAATTCTACATATAGAATTCTATGATTCCTCAAATTTGTAGAGAAGGAGAAAAAGTCACTGTCTATGCAAAATGAGCATCAGGATAAGAGCCATTTGATTCATGACAAGTTGTCACTCAATAATAATAATATGGAGAATTAATGACTATATATCTGTATCGATGTCTAATCCATATTCATACACATATCCCTTTTATCTATCTACTTACTCTGGAGGTAGACTATCTGTGTTTACATATCAAATTAGTAACTCTGTAACTTTTCAAAACTTCGGCTTCTACACAATAATAATAATATTCTTCACACTAATAATATGACAATTAATGTCTATATATGTATATCACTAATCTATATTCATAAACATACCTCTTCTATCTATCTACTTACTCTGGAGGTAGACTATCTGTGTTTATATATCAACTATATTCATATACATACCTCTTTTATCTATCTACTTACTCTGGAGGTAGACTATCTGTGTTTATATATCAAATCAGTAACTGTAGCTTTTCAAAACTTTGGTTTCTTTATTTGCAAAAATGAAAAAGAAAATAAAAGATGAATAAAATGAAGAGGAAGAAGAGAAAAAGGAGAAAATGGGAAAATTATAGGGTGTATCTTTAAGTAGTAGCCATCAAATGGGGGTAATCTTGTTCCTCAGAAAATATTTGGCAATGACTGGAGATATTTTGGTTGTCATAATGGTTTGGGGCTTGAGATGGGGAATGCTACTGCTAAATAGTGGGTAGAGGCTAGAGATTCTGCTGATAAACATTCTACCACTTATATAAGACCCCCACAAATAATTATCTGGTTCAAAGCATAAATAATGTCTCATTCAAGCATAAAAAAGCCCAATTAGCTTCTGAGATTAGAGGAGATTGAGCACATTCAACAATAACAAAACAATGATAGGAGCTGATGGATATGTTAATTAGCTTAAATGTGGTGATCATTTTATGTATACATATATCAGAACACAAAGTTGTACACCTTAAATATATACAATTTTTGTCAATCGTTCATTAATAAGCTGCCAAAAAGGCCTAGTGTCAAGGTTAAGAAACCCTAGCTTACAAGGGCACATTTTTGATAATATAAAATTAACACTTCTAAAAACGCTTCTAGTGGTATACTAGAGCCACCTCATACCAGCTTGTGAGATAAGGTTGTTCACATTGCTGCTCAACTTTCATTGAGTGGAAATACATTGGGAGGTTTACGTTGACCACACTAGTTGTATTTCCACAACCAAATTTGACAAACTATAAATCAGGTATTCTGCTCCACATACACTGTGTGTCCCCGGAGAACTGGTTGTTAAACATGCACTATCCTCCATTGCTTAGCACATTGCTTGGTATATTGAAACTACTGTATAAATATTAGCTACTCTTATTTTTATGAAGCCCTCTCAAGTAATCTGGAAAAATCACTCTGCATTTTATTTTTTCTTTCCTTATTGCTTATTTATTATTAAGCTTCCATTTCTCCTGATGATTTTATGATAGACTACTAACTATCTCTAGTCTTAACCAAGTCCTCCTCTATTTTTCATGCTTCAGTAATATTTATTATTGTAAAATGCAAATTTAAACCTGTTACTACCATATTTAATATTTTACAGTGACTTGCCATTTTTTATGGTATTAATCTGACCTCCTTAGTGTGGAATTGTGGGCCTTTTAACCTCATTCCAGAGGGCCCTGCAATTCACAGAGCCTTTATTCAGATATATATACACTGGTGACTTCTCTATTGATCTTGTTATATCATATTGTCCTTTCTCTCAGTCAAACTAATTTGAGCTATTATTCAAAGGTAAGGAAAACTAACTCTGTCACCACTTATTGATTCAATATTTTCTCTTACGTATGCCTGGACCTTAGCTTACAAAATGTTAAGCCCAACCATCTTACTCTTTTTATTCTGGGGAGTGATGCTATATGGGAGAGAAGTGAGCATAGGATGTTACAAATATTTCCTAAGTAAAAACAGGTCACAATACTTAATATATCAAACTTTGGCTGCCTCATATATCACAATTTGAGTATCTTTACATTTTACATTCTACACTCTGAATAGCTCTACCATACATTATATATAATTTACATTATTTCAATTATTCAGTACATTCCAGAAGCCCAGTAAATGTTACATATAATAGCTGTCATAGAAGATGGCTGACTAGAAGCAGCAGGATTCGGAGGCTCCCTTCGACAAAAACCATAATAAGCATGTGAACCTTTCACCAGCAACCAAGGTATCCAGGTTCTCTTGTCAAAACTGACGTGAAAGCTGGCATGACCCACAGAGAGAAGGAAGAGCAGTGTGGTGTGACCCACCTGAGAGCCACATGGGCAAGGGAAACCCCTTCCTCTCAGCCAAGGGAGGTGGTGAGTGAGTGTGCTACCCAGCTGGGGAAACTGTGCAACCCACACGGATGGAAAGATCCCACTCACGAACCCATGCCACCAGGGCCTAGAGTCCCAACCCCAGAACATGCAGATTCTTACAGCCTTTTAGCTGGAACCTGCTTAAGCGTACCAAACTCCTAGGGTGAGGGGCAACGAGCAACTGCTGCAGCTGCCTGCTGTCTAAGCCATTTGAGCTCCTTGTGGGAGGGGCAGCAGCCAGCACTGGGAATTGCAACTGCCTAACAGGCTAAGGGGTAAGGGGAAGGGCAGTACCATTTTGCATGCTCCCCGGGTAGGGGGAAGGGCAGTACCCATTTTGTATAGCTCCAGACTGTGCTTTTCCCCCTGCTCGAGTCAGGGAGGCTGGATGGCTTGGTCCCAAGCCTTGTTCCCACAGCCCAACACACCCACTGTGGCAGTCTGCAGCCAGAGTGCCTCTTCAGGTCTAACCTTGACCCATCCTTCCTCAGTGGGTAGGGCTTCCTGCTGCAGGATCTCCAATAGCTCCAGAGGTTCAGGGACAGAATTCAGATCTCCCTGGCTCTCAGCCCCTAGCGGGGGGGGTGGGGGGGGGGGGTGGCCGCAGTCTCTGTAGACCAGCAGACTTAGCCTCTCCTCCTGGTAGTTCTGAGGAATCTGGGCAGCCCAGATGAGTGGGTTTCCTCACAGTGAAACACACCTTCTCCACCAAGGGACAAAGTGCTTCATTAAATAGGCCATGGTCCCTGTGCCACCCAACTGGGTGAGACCCTCCAATAGGGATTGTCAGACACCCTATACAGGAGTGATCCTACTGGCATCAGGTTGGTGACCCTTGAAGTCAAAGGTCCCATAAGAAGGAGGAGGCACTCATTTTTGCTGCTTTCCAGCCTCCTTGAGTGACACCTTCAGGCACAAGAGCAAATCAGAGAATAGGGCCTGAAGTGAACCCCCAGAAAACTGTAGCAGCCCTACAGAAGAGGAATCTGATTATTGAAAGAAAAACAAACAAGCAGAAAGTGACAACAGCATCATCAACAACAAAAACAACAACAACAATAAAGGCCCCCACAAAAGCCCCATCCAAGGGTCAGCAACCTCAAAGACCAAAACTAGACAAACTCACGAAGATGAGAAAGAATCAACAAAAAGTGCTGAAAACCCAAAAGGCCAGAGTGCCTCTTCTCCTCCAAATGATTACAGTGTCTGTCCATCAAGGATGCAGAACTGGACAGAGGATCAGATGGACGACTTGACAGAAGTAGGCTTCAGAAGATGGGTAATAGAAAACTATGCTGAGCTAAAGGAGCATGTTCCAACCCAATACAAATAAGCTAAGAGCCTTGATAAAATGTTAGACTAATTGCTAACTAGAATAACCAATGGAGAGCGAAACATAAATGACTGGATGGAGCAGAAAAACACAGCATGAGAACTTCACAAAGCATACACAAGCATCAATAGCCAAATCGACCAAGTGGAAGAAAGGACATCAGGGTTTGAAGACCACCTTACTGAAATAAGACTTGCAGACAAGAACAGAGAAAAAAGAATAAAAAGGAATGAACAAAGCCTCCAAGAAATATGAGACTTCATAAAAAGTACTAAACCTATGATTAATTGGAATACCAGAAGGAGACAGGGAGAATAGAAACAAGTTGGAAAACATAAGTCAGAATATTATCCAGGAAAACTTCCCCAACCTAGCAAGATAAGTCAACATGCAAATTCAGGAAATACAGAGAACACCATTAAGATACTCCATGAGAAGATCAACCCCAAGACACATAATCATAAGATTCTCCAAGGTTGAACTGAAGGAAAGACTGTTAAGGGCAGCCAGAGAAAAAAGCCAGGTCACCTGTAAAGGGAAGCCCGTAAGACTAACAGTGGACCTCTCAGCAGAAACTTTATAAGCCAGCAGAGATTGGGGACAATACTCAATATTTTTAAAGACAATAATTTTTGACCCAGAATTTCCTTTCCAGGCAAACTCAGCTTCACAAGCAAAGGAGAAATAAAATCCTTTCCAGATAAGTAAATGCTGAGGGATTTTGTGACCACCAGGCCTGCCCTGCAAGAGCTCCTGAAAGAATAACTAAATATGGAAAGGAAAACTGGTACTAGCCACTGCAATAACACACCAAAATATAAAGACCAAATGACACTACACAAAACTGCATCAACTAGGGTGCAAAATGACCAAATAGCATCATGATGACAGAATCAGATTCACACGTAACAATATTAACCTTAAATGTAAATGAGCTAAATGCCCCAATTAAAAGACACAGACTGGCAAATTGAATAGAGTCAAGATCCATCGGTGTGCTGCATTCAGGAGAACCATCTTACATGCAAAGACACACACAGGCTAAAATTTAAAAAATGGAGGAAAAGTAAATGGAAAGCAAAAAAAGAGGAGGGGTTGCAATTGTAGTCCCTGACAAAACAGACTTTAAACCAACAATGATCAAAAAAGACAAAGAAGGGCATAATGTAATTGTAATTCGACGAGAAGAGCTAACTATTCTGAATATATATGAACCCAATACAGGAGAACCCAGATTCATGAAACAAGTTATTACAGACCTATAAAGAGACTTAGACTCCCACACGATAGTTGTGGGAGACTTTAACACCCCACTGTCAGTATTAGACAGATCAGCAAGACAGAAAATTAACAAGGTTATTCAGGACTTGTACTCAACTCTGGATCAAGTGGACCTAGTAGACTTCTACAGAACTCTTTATGCCAAATCAACAGAGTATACATTCTTCTCAGGGCCGCATGGCACTTATTCTAAAATTGACCACATAATTGGAAGTAAAACACTCCTCAGCAAATGCAAAGGAACTGAAATAATAACAAACAGCCCCTCAGAATACAGTGCAATCAAATTAGAACTCAGGGTTACAAAACTCACTCAGAACCACACAATTTCATGGAAATTGAACAACCTGATCCTGAATGACTCCTGGGTACATAATGAAACTAAGGCCGAAATCAAGAAGGTCTTTGAAACCAATGGGAACAAAGAGACAACATACCAGAATCTCTGGGACACAGATAAAGCAGTGTTAAGAGGGAAATTTATAGCACTAAATACCCACATCAGAAAGCTGAAAAAATCTCAAATTGACACACTACCATGACAATAAAAAGAGCTAGAGAGGCAAGAGCAAACTAATCCAAAAGTTAGCAGATAAGAAATAAGTAAGATCAGAGAATTGAAAGAGATAGACACATGAAAAACCTCCAAAAAATTAACATATCCGGAAGCAATTTTTTTTTTTTTTTTGAGATGGAGTCTCGCTCTGTCACCTAGGCTGGAGTGCAGTGGCGCGATCTCGGCTCACTGCAAGCTCCGCCTCCTGGGTTCACACCATTCTCCTGCCTCAGCCTCCTGAGTAGCTGGGACTACAGGCACCCACCACCGTGCCCAGCTAATTTTTTGTATTTTTAGTAGAGACGAGGTTTCACCGTGGTCTCAATCTCCCGACCTCGTGATCCACCCACCTCGGACTCCCAACGTGCTGGGATTACAGGTTTGAGCCACCACACCCGGCGGGAAGCCGTTTTTTAAAAAATTTAACAAAATAGATAGATTACTAGCTAGACTAATAAAGAAGAAGAAAGAAAAATCAAATAGACACAATAAAAAATGAAAAATGAGATATCACCACAGATCCCACAGAAATACAAACTACCATCAGAGAATATTATAAACACCTCTATGTAAATAAACTAGAAAATCTAGAAGAAATGGTTAAATTCCTGGATGCATGCACCCTATCAAGATTAAACCAGGAAGAAGTTGAACCCTTGAATAAATCAATAACAAGCTATAAAATTGAGGCAGTAATGAATAGCCTACCAATCAAAAGAAAAAACCCAAGACCAGATGGATTTACAGGTGGATTCTACCAGAAATACAAAGAGGAGCTGGTACCATTCTTTCTGAAACTATTTAAAACAATTGAAAAGGAGGGACTCTTCCCTAACCCATTTTATGAAGCCAGCATCATCCTGATACCAAAACCAGGAAGAGATAGAACAAAAAAAGAAAACTTGAGGCCAATATCCATGATGAACAATGATGCACACATTCTCAGTAACATACTGGCAAACTGAATCCATCACCGCATCAAAAAACTTATCCACCATGATCAAGTCAGCTTCATCCCAGGGATGCAAGCCCGGTTCAACATTAGTAAATCAATAAACATAATCCGTCACATAAACAAAACCAAAGACAAAAACCACATGAGTATCTCAAGAAATGGAGAAAACATGTCTGATAAAATTTAATATCCCTTTATGTTAAAAACTCTCAGTAAACTAGGTATTGATGGAACATATCTCAAAATAATAAGAGCTATTTATGACAAACCCACAGCCAATATCATATTGAATGGACAAAATCTGGAAGCATTCCCTCTGAAAACTGGTACAAGAGAAGGATGACCTATCTCACCACTCCTATTCAATATAGTTTTGGAATTTCTGGCCAGGGCAATCAGTCAAAAGAAAGAAATAAATTGTATTCAAATAGGAAGAGAGGAAGTCAAGCTGTCTCTGTTTGCAGAGGATATGATTTTATATTTAGAAAACCCCATCATCTCAGCCCCAAAACTTCTTGAACCAATAAGCAATTTCAGAAGTCTCAGGATACAAAATCAATGTGCAAAAATCACATGCATTCCTTTACACTGACAACAGACAAGCAGAGAGCCAAATCATGAATGAACTCCCATTCACAATCACTGCAAGGAGAATAAAATTCCTAGGCATACAGCTAACAAGGGTTGTGAAGTACCTCTTCAAGGAGAACTACAAACCACTGCTCAAGGAAATAAGAGAGGACACAAACAAATGATAAAACATTACATCCTCATGGAGAGGAAGAATCAATATAATGAAAATGGCCACACTGCCCAAAGTAATTTATAGATTCAATGCTATTTCCATCAAATTCCATTGACATTTTTCACAGAATTAGAAAATCTATTTCAAATTTCATGGAATCTAGGAAGACTTTGGATAGCCAAGACAAACCTAAGCAAAAAGAACAAAGCTGGAGGTATTAAGCTACCTTAATTCAAACTACACTACAAAGTTACAGTAACCAAAATAACATGGTACTGGTACTAAATCAGATATATTGTCCAATAGAGCAGAACAGAAACCTCAGAAATAACACCACACATCTACAACCATCTGATTGTCAACAAACCTGACAAAAACAAGCAATGGGGATAGGATCTCCTATTCAGTAAATTGTGCTGGGAAAACTGGCTAGCCATATGCAGAAAACTAAAACTGGACCCCTTCCTTACACCTACACAAAAATTAACTCAAGATGGATTAAACACTTAATTGTAAAACCCAAAACCATAAAAAACCTACGAGAAAACCTAAGCAATACCATTCAGGACATAGGCATGGGTAGACTTCATGACAAAAATGCCAAAAGCAATTCCAATAAAAGCCAAAATTGAAAAATGAGATCTAATTAAAGACCTTCTACGCAGCAGGTGAAACTATCATCAGTGTGAACAGGCAACCTACAGAATGGGAGAAAATTTTTGCAATTTACTCATCTGACAAAGGTCTAATATCCAGAATTTACAAGGAACTTAAACATACCACAAGAAAAAACAAGCAACCCCATCAAAAAGTGGGCAAAGGATATGAACAGACACTTCTCAAGACATTTTTGTGGCCAACAAAGGTGAAAAGAAGCTCAACATCACTGATCATCAGAGAAATGCAAATCAAAACCACAATGAGATACCATCTCATGCCAGTCAGACTGGCTATTATTAAAAAGTCAGAAAAAATAGATGCCAGCAAGGCTGCGAAGAAATAGGAATGCTTTTACACTGTTGGTGGGAGTATAAATTAGTTCAACCATTGTGGAAGACAGTATGGTGATTCCTCAAGGATCTAGAAGCAGAAATACCATTTGACCCAGCAATTCTATTACTGTGCTGGGTATATACCCAAAGGAATATGAATCATTCTTTTATAAAGACACATGCACACGTATGTTTATTGCAGCACTATTTACAATAGCAAAGACATGGAACCAGCCAAAATGCCCATCAATGGTAGACTGCATAAAGAAAATGCGGTACATATACACTATGGAATACTATGTGGCCATAAAAATGAATGAGATCATGTCCTTTGCAGGGACATGGATGAAGCTGAAAGCCACTATCCTTCGCAAACTAACACAGGAACAGAAAACCAAACACTGCATGTTCTCACTCATAAGTGGGAGCATAATATTGAGAACACATGGACACAGAAAGGGAAACAACACACACCAGGGCCTGTTGTGGGGTGGAGAGTTAGGGGAGGGAATTTAGAGAACAGATCAATAGGTTTAGCAAACCACCGTGGCACATATATACCTATGTAACGAACCTGCACGTTCTGCATATGTATCCTGCTTTTTTTTTTTAGAAGAAATAAAGGGAAAAAAATAGTTGTCATAGAAAAATACTGGATAATTTGTTCATATAAATCTTAACATTATTTGGAATAAATTTTATTTACACTACAGCATTATTATGAAATCTTTATACAACTATCAGTTAATATACAAATTATTTTGAGCAACGTTGACCACAAAACAAGGTAAACATATCCACCTACACTTTTAAAAATAGTATGCCTTACGAATTCCCAGCCATAAACATGAAAATACAAAAATAATCATAGACTTATGGAAAATGTTTCTTCCACAGCAGGATTTCACTACTTAGAATTGTTAAAAATGGGCAACATGGAGAGGAAAGCCATAAGAAATGGGGAAAAATAACATAAAAATAAAGATGTGATATCTGAAATTAAATGTCATGATTGAGTGTATTAAAATGTATTTATGAATACCAGGAATATCTCCTAATTCAGCTCAGCACATGTAGATGGGTGTGCACAATTCCTGGTAAATATTCTATGATTCTCTTCTCTACAATATCTTTCAATTTAACCTTTTAATACAAGTATACCAAAATCAGAGACGCATGGTAATCTGTCTTGGTTGGTAACCTAATCATAAGAATGTTTTACAATGGTTACCACGTAAAAAACATACTAAATGCCTGCACTACCATCTCCAAGAAGCTTATGACTCTCAGTCATGAAAAATTTATTGAGCATCATAAAATGTCAGCATAGATAGGTGGAGAAAGATGGCTGAATAGAAACCTCCACTGATCATTGTCCCCTCAAGAACACCAAATTGAACAACTCTCCACATTAAAAAGCACCTTCATGAGGCCGGGCGAGGTGGCTCACGCCTGTAATCCCAGCACTTTGGGAGGCTGAGGCGGGCAGATCACGAGGTCAGGAGATCGAGGCCATCCTGTCTAACACAGTGAAACCCCGTCTCTACTAAAAATAGAAAAAAAAAAAACAAAAAATTAGCTGGGCGTGGTGGCAGGCGCCTGTATTCCCAGCTACTCGGGAGGCTGAGGCAGGAGAATGGCGTGAACCCAGGAGGCGGAGCTTGCAGTGAGCCGAGATTGCGCCACTGCACTCCAGCCTGGGCCACAGAGTGAGACTCCGTCTCAAAAAAAAAAAAAAAAAAAAAAAAAGCACCTTCATAAGAACTGAAAGTCAGGTAAACAATCAAAGTACCTGGTATTAAGTTCATATTACTGAAAAAGGCACTGAAGAGTATAGGAAATATAGCCTTGAATTGTTCATGCCACCCCTCCCCCACCCCCCAACAGTGGCCTCCTGAAACGGAAAGATAACATGCGTTCTTGGGGGAGGGAAAGTGCAGTTACTGTGGGACATTGTATTGGAACTCAGTGCTGCTCTGTCCTAGTGGAAAGCCACATGATGCAATACTCAGCTCATGCCCATGGAAGGAGTATTTAGACCAGCCCTAGCCACTGGGAGTTGCCCATCCCAGTTGTCAGAACCTGCGTTCTGGTAAGCCTCTCCACCATGGACTAAATTGGTCTGGGGTCCCAAACAAACATGAAAGGCACTCTAGGCCACAAGGACTGCAATTCCTGGGCAAGTTATATTGCTGGGCTAGGCGCAGAGCCAGTGGACTTGGGAAGCACACAATCCAGTGGGAGACCAGCAGGGGCAGAGAAGGGTGTTTTTCCACCACTTCTCTGCAAAACCAAGGCAATGTAGCTGAGATCATGCCACTGCACTCCAGCCTGGGCGACAGAGTGAGACTCCGTCTCAAAAAAAAACAAAACAAAACAAAAAAAACCTAAAACCATAAAAACCCTAGAAGAAAACCTAGGCAATACCATTCATGACATAGGCATGGGCAAAGATTTCATGACTAAAACACCAAAAGCAGTGGCAACAAAAGGCAAAATTGACAAATGGGATCTAATTATACTAAACAGCTTCTGCACAGCAAAAGAAACTATCATCAGAGTGAACAGGCAACCTACAGAATGGGAGAAAATTTTTGCAATCTATCCATCTAACAAAGGGCTAATATCCAGAATGTATAAATACCTTAACAAATTTATATTTACAAGAAAAAAGCAACCCCAACAAAAAGTGGTCAAAGGATATGAAAGGACACTTTTCAAAAGAAGACATTTTTGCCACCAACAAACATATGAAAAAAAGCTTATCATCACTGGTCATCAGAGAAATGCAAATCAAAACCACAATGACATACCATCTCACGCCAATTAGAATGGCAATTATTAAAAAGTCAGAAAACAACAGATGCTGGAGAGGATGTAGAGGAATAGGAACACTTTACACTGTTGGTGGGAGTGTAAATTAGTTCGACCATTGTGGAAGACAGTATGGCAATTCCTCAAGGATCTAGAACAAGAAATACCATTTGACCCAGCAATCCCATTACTGTGTATATATCCAAAGGATTCTAAATCATTCTTCTATAAAAAGACATGCACACGTATGTTTACTGTTCACAATAGCAAAACTTGGAACCAACCCAAATGCCCATCAATGATAGACTGGATAACGAAAAGGTGGCATATATGCTCCATGGAATACTATGCACCCATAAAAAAGGATGAGTTCATGTCCTTTGTAGGGGCATGGATTAAGCTGGAAACCATGATTCTCAGCAAACTAACACAGGAAAAGAAAACCAAACACCATATGTTCTCATTCATAAGTGGGAGATGGTATCTTATTGTAGATTTTATTTGCATTTTTCTGATGATCAGTGATGTAGAGCACATTTTCAGATAACCGCTCAGCATTTTCATGTCTTCTTTCAAGAAATGTCTATTCAGCTCTTTTGCCATTTTTAAAAATTGGATTACTAGAATTGTTTCCTATAGAGTTGTTTGATTTCCTTTTATATTCGATTTATTAATCCGTTGTCTGGTGGATACTTTGCAAATATTTTCTCCCATTCTGTGAGTTTTAACTTTTTTGTTTTCTTTTCTATGTAGAAGATTTTTAACTTGACATGATCCCTTTTCTCTATTTTTGCTTTATCTGTATTTTGGTGGTATTACTCAAGAATTCTCGGCCCAGTCTGATGTTCTGGAGAGTTTCCTCAACGTTTTATTTTAGTCATTTCATCCTTTCAGGTCTTAATATTTAGGGCCTTAATGCATTTTGATTTAATTTGTGTATGGCAAGACATATGGGTCTAGTTATATTCTTCTGCTTCAGGATATCTAATTTTCCCAGCACCATTTATTGAAGAAACTGGCCTTTCCACCAATGTGTGTTCTTGGCTCGTTTGTCAAAAATTAGTTCAATGTAGATGATTGGATTTGTTTCTAGGTTTTCTATTCTATTCCATTGCTCTATTTGTCTGATTTTATGTCCATACCTTGCTGTTTGGGGTACTATAGCTCTGTTCTATAACTTGAAATCAGGTCATTTGAGTCCTCTAGTTTTGTTTTTTTGTTCAGAACACATTTGGCCTCTGCATCTTTTGTGGTTCCACATAAATTTTAGGACTGCTTTTTCTATTTCCTTTAAGAATGGCATTGAAACTTTGACAGGCATTACACTGAATCTGTAGATTACATTGGATTGTATGGAAATTTTAACAATATTGATTCTTCCAATTCATGAACATGGACTATATTTCTAATTTTTTGTGTTCTTTGCACTTCTTTCATCAACGTTTTATCATTTTCATGTGGAGTCTTTCACTTATTTAACTTTATTCCTATTCCTATGTATTTTTATTTTATTTGTACCTACTGTAAATTGGATTATATTCTTGATTTGTTTTTTAGAATTTTCACTGATGGCATATAAAAATGCTACTGATTTTATACATTGATTTTGTATCCTACAACTTTATTGAATTTGTCTATCAGTTCTAATAGCTTTTTTGGTTGAGTCTTTCAGTTTTTTTTAAAATATAAAATAATGTAATCTTCAAACAATGATAATTTTACATATTCCTTTCCCATTTGGATGCCCTTTATTTCTTTCTCTTGTCTGATTGCTCTAGCTAGGACTTCCAGTGCTATGTTGCATCATAGTGGTGAAGGTGGGCATTCTTACTTGTTCCGCATCTTAGAGAAAAGGCTTGCATTTTTTCCATATTCAGTATGATACTAGTTGTGTGTCTGTCATATATGGCTTTAATTGTGTCGACATATGTTCCTTCTATACCCTGTTTTTTGAGCCTTTTTATATGGAGGGATGTTGACTTGTATCAAATGCTTTTTAGCATCAATTTAAACGATCATATATATTTATTTTTGTCTTTCATTCCATTGATATGATGTATCACAATGATTGATTTGCATATGATGAGTTATCCTTGCACCCCTGGGATTAATCCCACTTGATCATAATGAATGATCTTTTAAATGTTTTGTTGGGTTCACTTTACTAGTATTTTGATAATAATTTTGCATCTGTAGTAGTCATGGATATTGGCCTGTAGTTTTCTTTTCTTGATGTGTCTTCATCTGGTTTTTGTACTAAGGTAATACTTGCCTTGTAGTATTAGTTTGGAAGTATTCACTTGTCTTCTATTTTTTAAAATAGTTTGAGTAGTATTAGTAGTAGTTTTTTTTTTAATGTTTGGGAAAATACAGCAGTGAGACATCATTATCTGGGTTTTCTTTTGGGGGGGAAGTTTTATGGCCTTAATCTCTTTATTGTTATTGGCTTACTCAGGTTTTTTCATTCATTCATGGTTCAATCTTGGTAAGTTGTATGTGTCTAGGAATTTATCCATTTCTTCTCAGTTTTCCAATCTATTGGCATACAGATGCTCATAGCAGCCACTAGTGATCATTTGCATTTCTGTGGTATCATTTGTAATGTCTCCTTTTAAAACTTTGATTGTATTATGTTAGTCTTCCCACTTTTTTTTTTTTTTTTTTTTGTAGATAGTTTGGGTAAAAGTTCGTCACATATCCTTATCTCTCCATAATTGATCATTGGTCCCTTATTTAGTTCATTTGGCCAGTGCATGTATTCCTGGTTGGTCTTGATGCTTGTGGATGTTTGTCAGTGCCTGGGCATTAAATAATTAGGTGTTTATTGTAGTCTTTGCAGTCTGGGCTTTTTTGTACTCATCCTTCCTGAGAAAACTTTCCAGATATTCAAAGTAACTTGGGTATAGTGATCTAAGTTTTGTCCACTGCAGCCATGTCTATATTAGGGGACACCCCAAGCCCAGTAATGTTGTGGCTGTTGCAGACAGACTTGTAGAAGTAGTAGAAGTTCTGCCTTGGTGGTCTTGGATAAGATCCAGAAGAATTATCTGGATTATAAGGCATAGACTATTGTATTCTTCCCTTACTTTTTCCACTACAAAACACATCTATTTATATATGCTGAGCTGCCTAGAGGTGGAGGAGGGGTGACAGAAGCCCTCCTGCGGCTACCATCACTGTGACTGTGCTGTGTTAGACTTGAAGTCAGCTAACACTGGATCTTGCCCAAGGCTGCAGTAACCACTGCCTGGCTATCATCAATTTCTCAGCTTTTCCTTATTTTTCACTAGCTTGGCAGTTTTGAAGAAGCATGCAATAGTTGTCCTGTTACGTCTGGCTGTTTCACTTAGCATAATATTTTCAAGGTTCCTCGACGTTGTAGATATATCAAAACTTCATTCCATTTTATAGCAGAATTATAGTCTACTGTATTTACCAAATTAAAGATTAGATGAAATTAAAGTTCCTGCCAATTTTAATAAACCTATAAATATAAAAATATTAAAAATATTAATATTTTAATATTGATGAAAATATTATCATAGAAATGGAAGTAATTATTACCAAAGTAGGAGATGTTACTTTAATGTATTAACTAATACGTTTTATGTTTGTGGTAATTTCCTTCTGCTCTATAGCCCTTCCCTCATCTAATTTGTCATTGTCTCAAGGATGGAATGTCACCCAAGGAAAGCAGAAAAAATGACTCTGAGTTTATAATTCATATGCTGCCTTAATGTTGTATGTTCTGCAGTTTTGAATTACACTCTGTATAGGAGTCAGAGCATAAATTGTATCCCATAATAAAAAGTACAATGGATTTTTAAGAATGTATGATAGGCAAAGCCCATATTTTTTACCTTTTCCTAAAACCATGGTGGATATTCCCCTTTGCCTGTCCAGGCATTCTTCACCTTCTCTGCTCAAAAGATGGAACAGTATGTTGACTGTATCAGTGATCTCATCTGTCCTCTGATAGAATATCAAAGTGAGAGAGGAGAGTAGGTCAGTGTATTAGTCAGTTCTCATACTGCTAATAAAGATATACCTAAAACTGGGTAATTTATAAAGGAAAGAGGTTTAATTGACTCACAGTTCCGCGTGTTTGCTTTACTCACATTCTCAACTAATTGGTAGGTTCTTAACAATCTAGTCTTATTCTGGAAAACCTATTTTCTCTTACCAGTAACTGGCTTACAAAAAGGCAGGCCTAAGAAAATTTAATTAATTAAACCTGAGGACAAATTTGACAGAGCCTCCCTGGAAAGGGGGCTTCTTACTATGAAAATATTTCTTACTATGAATACACAGCCTGAGGAAGACAGCCTTTCTTGTTCACATGTATGAGTGGGGAAACATAGCCCAAATTGTTGTTGCAGCTATAAGGGAATCCAGTCTCAAGATGTAGCAACATGGTTGGTGCAGAGCAAAACAAGGGAGACCACTGGGTCATTCTGGCAAAATTCTGTCCTTGGATCAATTCTCTACCTGCCTTTTCTTTAGGACTCTGATTCTGTATACTGGGATGTGCGTGTGTGTGTGTGTGTGTGTGTGTGTGTGTGTGTTGGGATGTGTGTGTGTACAATTTAAAACTTAATTTGCTTCACTTTTTAGTTCATTAATGATAAAATCAGCCTCAAATAAAGAAGTAATGTTTGGAGGCGAGTTCTCTAAACAAACAGAAAAGGATGAGGGATTTGGGGAAGAGAAAAAGAGTGGAAAGGAAAGAAAAATATGACAAGTGATCTTGGACCAAAGGAATGTATGACTGAAGCCGAAGTTAAACTTAGGGGCAGTAGTTTAAAATGTCAGGAGAAAAAAGGTTCTACTCCAATTGTTTGCTCAGTTAGGAAATCCTGAGAAATAATATTACATTTATAAATGTAAATATACATAAGTTGTATTAACTATGTAGGTTTTCTGACATAGAGTTCAGAGAGAAAAGTGAGAAACAGAATGATATCTAAAGAGTAATAACAGTTATGAAAATTTTAAGTAAAATATGCATAAACATGTATAAACAAAAACATCTATAAAATGTTATGAGGCAACAAAATTCACATTAGGGTATGTGCGTTTAGTGAGAGAAAAAAATGGGACTGGAAATGAATAATTCGGGAAAGATGAAAATGAGATGGGTTTACATTAATTGATATTGATGATATACTTAATTAAGGAGCATGATTATCTAAATTCTGTGTACCTAGTCTAAAACAAAAATATATGTATGTTTGTGTGTGTGCTACCTGTATGTATAACTATTATACATACAAAGATATATTAAACATAATAGTAAGAAAAAATCACAACCTATATTGTCAGATAAAGTGAGCCACCGAGCCTGGCCTCTTAGTGATACTTTAAACTTACTAGATTCCTTCACATTTTCCATTGTGTTAATCTTATTATACTTCTTTTAACAGTAGTAAATGATGTCTTTTTCTTCAAAACAGAATGCTCTCAAACGTTTCTGTAGACATTTATGTAAAGGAGGTGTGCATATTTATTTACAATAATATAACCCTATAAAACATCATTTTGAAATTTTTTTGCATATTTAAAAGCTGCAAGTAAGATATTTCATAAAACAGATGTATTTGGTTCAGAGTCATATATGTGTGGATTATATTTCTGTAGGAAATATGGCAATACTTCTGCTTTCAGAGAAAATATTATTCTTTCTTAGTTTAACAAGACATTACCAAACATGCATCAATCTTATGTCTTTTAAAGAGATAAAACTACGATGGGCATTATATTTGGGCCTAGTAATCTAAAGAAAGGAAACATGTGGAATGGTGGTTATAAAGGAGATTATATTTTGGGCGAGCAACAAAAATTTAAATTAAATAATTACAATTGGAGTTGCATACATTATATATTAAGGGCAGGTACAAAATGCTAAGAGAACATATAGCAGGTAGCAGTTAATAGTTAATAAATAATCTATATATTTACACATTCTTTAATAGGTTTAATTTCTTGCCAAGTTTAATTCTTTCTTAAAGTTTCTAATAATCAAATAAAATTAATTTTAGAGTTCAGGTAGTTTCAATCATAACAATAGTCAATAGGCCAGTAAAGTAATTTTTATATATTAAGGTATTATGCAGTTATAAACATAACCTAAGGTATGTATGAAAGCGGGTTTATATTACAGAATATATAATTTTAGTAATATATGTAGTCATCACCTTTAGTATTTTCAGAAGAAGGAGGAAAGAAGAAAAGATGGGTTTAGAGTTTTATCGTGGTATTACTATTACAACTTACAATAAAAACCTCTGCAAAGCAAAACTGTGTTTCAACCAGATTTTCCATTTTCAGTGTTTCTGAACTTTAGTGTCTTTGCTTAAAGTCTTTACTTTTTCCTCTCTTGTAACCACACCATGTGTTGAAGTTTCACTCATCTGTAAACTAAACCTCTTATAAAACTTGTCAGAATACATGTCAAAAGTAATTTCTCCTTTATAGCATTTATGAATCTCTTTCTATGTATAAATATACATCACTATTATTCATTATAATTTTCAATGTGTTTATTTGTGCATGGAACTTATCACATTCACCTTTGTAATACTCATTGGCCAACATGAGTCACAAATGCACACTATATATGGTTGTGGCTAGTTTTGAAAATGCATTTTGTCCATGGTAAGAGATAATGATGAACGATTATGATCAGGTTTCAGATGAATTATAAAATTATTTAAAAGTAAAAGTCAAATTAAATCAACCTTTGGTAGCAGGACAATTTTTAAAATAGCACGGTTTTAGGGCCATAAAGCTTTGCATTACAATCCTGGCTTACTAACTTGGTAGTTCTGTGAATATAGATCAAGATTATTGTTCTTGAACTACATCGTCCTCCACATTTGTATAAAAAGGACACTATCACATTTACAGTTGGTCTGACAATTAGAAATTATTTTGGGAACAGTTAGATTAGCATCTCTCACATAGTAGATGCTAAAAAATGGTAGCTGGTCACAGGAGAAGTGGCACTAATCAACATCTTTTATCAATCATCTAAGGAATGCCTAGAATAAAGTACCAAGAAGTCTATCATATTGGAATTAAGAAAATGATTAATTCTGTTAGGGCATATTTATGTATATAGCATTTGCATTTTTATACTTACGAATTTCAGTTAGGTGCCTCAATGATCTTACATTAATATTTATCAAATCCTAAATGTTCCAAGCCCAGAAAATAATACAAATAAATAGATAAGTATAATTCCATCATATGCTTTATTTCTTACGTAAAGAAAACCTTACTAAAATATGTAATTATAGATTATATAAAATATGTGCTGTTATTTGACAAAATAAGCTTGTTTCTTTTTACTTAATTAAGAGCTAAAATACTTAATTGGTTTGGAAGTATGCCAGTGTTGCTTTGTAGACTGTGAAATACGATTGTACAAAAGTCACAAATAGTAAATATAAGAGTATACATGTATACCTATTTGAATTCTACATTTGTCAAAAATATTGAATATGTTTATGGGCAGTTTGTGTTTGTGTTTGTGAGAGAGAGTGGGGAGAAAACAGAGAAGAAGAGAGAGAGGAAATGACAATATGTATGCATTAAAAGTAAATTTTTAAAAATAATGAAATAAAAATTCTTAAAGTGGTAGAGAATGCATCAAAAGTACAGCGCTAGTAAATAGCATGTAATATTAACACAAAACTAGTGTTGACTTGCCCTGAGATTTAGATTTTGAGAGAATTTTATTAAATGTTCCCATAGTGATATTTAACAAAATGTACAGTATACTTACATTAAAAAAAGAACTACTTTGATTTTCGAAACTCATTTCTGAAACAACCATTTCCTAAGAATGGCTTTTGTGTTGTCAGAGTGGAGTTAGCATTCATGCTCTTACACTCAATTCCTCAGGAGCATACATCTTTTCAAATGCAAGGGGATCCTAAAAATAGTAACTGGCCAGTAAAATCAGACTTCGCTCATGTTGTCAGTTATTTATACACCATTTTCCCAACCGAGCATCCCTACTGCCATAATGACCTGAATGCATGCAGTGCTCAGCTGCTGAGGCAAAGCTTACAAGCTGATTTTATTGCTTTAGACACATTGAACAACAGAAGAGCCCATCAGCACAGGAACATTAGGATGCCAGAAGTGTTTTCCAATCATTTACAATAGGAAATCACTCTACAGTATGAATATATATTAAACATGTGTCATTGTTTTCTGCAAAGAAGTCTATAGCACACAGTATACTGCACTTTAGCAGCAGTGATAAATTTATTCTTCTAACCAAATTGCAAAGGATTTGATTTGATATTTAAGTTAAATGATCACCATTCCCCACTAATGGTTTTATGTTTAACCTCTTTGTCTACCAAAATTCTGGGCATATTGAGTTATCTTCTATTGACTGAGAATAATAACCTTCATATCCGTGGATACAGAATAGTACTTTTATTTTTTGGATTGTGTCCCAGACCTCGCATAGAGTATTCCTATTCTTATACCACACTAATTGAATCTGTGCTGCCTCTGAGTCATTGAGTTAGACAGTTATTTATGTATAACTCACCTATCCTTAAAAATAAGGTGGCTTTTACACACACACACACACACACACACCCCTATAATACATTGATTCCTGAAGCAAAAGTAATTATAGAATAATTGTCTCTAGCTCATAGATTTTAGTCCAAACCTTTTCTCTCCGTAGAAATTTCACATATGGTAATTTATATTCACTGTGTTTGACTTTATATTGTGACATCCTTATCCAATGCAGAATATAAAATATGTCCAATGCCATGCCATAATGGTTGACAGAATTGTTGTCATAAAATGTATCATTACAAATACTTATTTTCATATATTATTTTCCTAAATATGAAATCTCAGTTTGATTTAAAAAAACCTCTAAAACACTTACTTATTGTCATAGCCTATTGCAGAGAATGATGCTTTAATGAGATTTTAGAGTTGTTTTAAATCAAAAACCTATTGTGTTTAATTCTATGTCTATGGGTTGAAAAATAATGAAAAGCTTTCAAATATTTGATAAAACAATTGCAAAGCAAGCAAATCAGAAAACAAATTTTTAAGTGTTATTATTTTCTTTATGCTGTGATGATACTAAACACATTTATATAATTCATGAAACTTATTATTTCATAGATATTATTAATTCATAGAAACTTATTAATTCATAGATATTTCTTAAGATAATAACGTCAATGTTGTCACTCTGAGTCTATCACCACCTTTCAATCAATTTGCCAATACAGATATGAATCAAATCTTGCTTTTATATTAATTATTTAACAATGCATTGTAAGAAATTGTTGATATAAAGGCTAGACTAAACTGTATGTTGTGTGTAAGTATTCATTTTCCCAATATGGAGTGCAGTTTAAACACATTAAACATAAATCTGAGAGTTGTGATAAATATAAATTGTGAAATCTCCTACTTCATGAAATGATCTGCTATGGTATCCAGTAGCATTCACAATTGTTTGGTCTTGAAATGCCTTCAATCATTTTAGGATAGGCTCTGTATTAGTTTCTGAGTCTGCTTCTTAATCTTTACCTAATATGCAAACCAAAATTTTTATAATTTGTATCACTATATATTATTCCTCATGTGCCCTTCAGCAGGCAAGCTAAACAAAATGTACTGCTTCTTTAAATTACTGAAGCAGTTTTTGTTTTTTTATTTATTTTTTGAAGTGTATTACTTTCTGAGGTATTTTTAATATTGATATTTATGCTTTTTCTCTCATTCAAGAGAAAGAGCTCCTAAAAGGAAAGAATTGTTTCTCCCTGAATTTATAGTGTGTGTCAGTGGCTGGCAAACAAATTGTAATAGTCTGTTGAGTCAGTCAAAAAGTGTTAATTTTCAGACAATATTTAAACCAATGGAAAAATGTCACTTCATAAAAATATTTATAGTTACTCTTACCTCAAATATACATCAAATCCATAACGTAAAGGCTAACAAACATAAATAGAGTTTTAAAATAACATAGAAAAAATTTTAAAACAGGACATATTTCTACTTTTTAGTATGTTCTCACTTAACATTGTTGATCAGTTTTTGGAAACTGTGACTTTAAGCAAAAGAACATACAGCAGGTTCTGAAACAATATTTTTTCCTGTGTATTAGTTCATTCTCACACTGCTGTGAGGAAATCCCAGAGACTGGGTAATTTATAAATAAAAGAGCATTAACTGACTCACAGCTCCGCATGGCTGGGGAGGCCTCAGGAAACTTACAAATATGGCAAAAGGGGAAGAAAAACATCCTTCTTTACATGGCAGGAGAGAGAAGTGCAGTGTGAAGAGGGAGAAAGCCCCTTATAAAACCATTAGATCTTGTGAGAACTCAATCATAATCTAATCTCCTCCCACAAGGCTCCTCCCATGACACATAGGGATTAGGAGTACTACAGTTTAAGATGAGATTTGGGTAGGGGCACAGCAAACCATGTCATCATGTAATGTTATTTTTTCTAACATTGATTAAAAATGGTTTTATTATACATTGTTTTGCTTAAAGTTTCAGTTTCCAAGAACCTATCTAGGTTGTGAAGATTTATTTTATTAACTACTGGGTATCCATTAAATATGACTGTTGCTTGTATATAGCATATGATTTTTGTTGTATTTTGTAACTGATTCTCCAAAGTAATGCATTCCAAAGCTATGTACAGAAAGAGGAAAAAAATGCCAGTTTGAACAGTTGCTCTAGTTTTTTGTGTTTGTGTGTTTAATTTATTTCATCAATTAGATCTAGTAATCTAAAAACCCAATAAATGTATAACAATATTTCAAATTTTAATTTTCCTAAATCTGTACATGGCATCTCTGGAGAGATAGCAAGCATTCTCAGAGCTCATTCCTGTTACCCCATCATAGAAACTCATGTAGAATTAGGGAAAACTTCTTTTAAGAATCAATAAGCATGGTGCATAATGTGTTTTAGAATTATTCTGAATTTTTGACCTATTTTCTGTATAAGTAAGCAGTAGGAAATGTGTACCTTGCAGAAAGGTAGAAGAGAGAGTATGTGTTAACATACTATAAAATTAGGAAAACAATTTGTTTCAGTCTGCATGAAGTAAAATGTTTACTTTGTAATTTCCATCTACTATCTCTGATCATGAAGCCTATCTTTAAATTATCTTTCCTTTATATTCTAATATTTTGCTATTCAACATTTCCTTTACAAGAGAATTGAACTTTACTTAATTCATTAATATCATACCAAGGATATTTCGTTTTAAGATGTTTCCACCACTAAGGATGCCTAATGAATGGGAAAACTATATATTAAAGATTCTGTGTTTATATATAATCTACAAATACAGGCTATGATGTTGGGATTCTGGATATTGAATAAACATTTAAGTATTACAGTATGCTTATTTCTTAGAACTTTAATAGAATTACACTGACAAAAATAATTTAAAATAATATACAATTAAATAATATTTGGGGTTATTATTTTAGGTAATATAATTGTACCAGATGGAAAGATGGAGTTGATATCATTAGGGCATGAATGAGGCATGGTAGGCAAGGTGAAGTATGGGTGGAGAGTAAAGAAATCTGTCATACTGAAGGGTTAAAGATTAAAATTGATTATAAACTCCAATGTGATATTCATTTTAACATTCAGTTCAGAAGATGATGTGACCACATGTGGATGACAGTTAAATACATTCTCTGCCTATAATTTCACATTATATTGACCAGAACTTTTGCATATTTCTACTTTAGAGTTCTAGGTTGATCAAAAAGAAAAGATCTTGAATGGTTTATTAATGCAGAAAATATCAGCTATTAGTTGGTGTATTAGTCTGTTCTTGCACTACTAATAAAAACACACTGGAGACTGGGTAATTTATAAAGGAAAGAGGCTTAATTGACTCACAGTTCTGCAGGGCTGGGGAGGCCTCAGGAAACTTACAATCATGGTGGAAGGGGAAACAAGCATGTTCTTCTTTTTGTGTCAGCAGGAAGGAAAATGAGAGTGAAGAGGGGGAAAGTCCCTTATAAAACCATCAGATCTTGTGAGAACTTACTATCATGAGAAAAGTATGGAGGTAACCACCCCCATGATTGAATTATCTCCTACTGTGTCCTTCTCATGACACATGGGGATTATGGGAACTACAATTCATGATGAGATATGACTGGTGACTCAGTCAAACCATATCATTTAACCCCTGGCCCCTCCAAAATCTCATGTCCTCACAATTCAAAACATACTCGTGCCCTTCCAACAGTCGCCCAGAGTCTTAACTCACTTCATCATTAATTCAAAAGTCCAAGTCTAAAGTCTCATCTGACACAAGGCAGGTCCCTAATGCCTATGGGACTGTAAAATCAGAAGCAAGTTAATTACTTCCTGTATGCTATGGAGGTACAGGAATTTGGTAAATACACCCATTCTAAATGGGATAAGTTGGCCAAAACAAAGGGGCTACAGGCCTCATGCAAGTCTGAAATTCAATAGGACAGATGTTAAATGTTACAGTTCCGAAATAATATCCTTTGACTCCATGTTTTCATGTCCAGGTCACATTGATGCAAAAGGTGGCCTCCCACAGCCTTGGGCAGCTCCATCCCTGTGGCTTTGCAGGGTAAAGTCCCACTCCTGGCTGCCTTCATGGACTGACATTGAGTGTCTGTGACTTTTCCAGGTGCAAGGTGCAAGCTGTTGGTGGATCTACCATTTTGGGGTCTGGAGGATGCTGTCCCTCTTCTCAAAGCTCCACTAGGTAGTGCCCCAGTGGGGACTCTGTATGGGGGCTCCAATCCTACATTTTCTTTCTGCACTGCTCTAGCAAAGCTCTCCATGAGGGCTGCATTGCTGTAGCAAACTTCTGCCAGGACATCCATGCATTTCCATACATCCTCAGAAATCTAGGCAGAGGTTCCCAAACCTCAGTTCTTGTCTTCTGTGCACCCACAGTCCCAATATCACCTGTAAGCCAACAAGACTTAGGACTTGTATCCTCTGAAGCAATGGCCTGAGCTGTACATTAGCCACTTTTAGCCACAGCTGGAGCTGAAGCAGTTATGATGCAGGGTTCCATGTCCCAAGGCTACATAGAGTAGGGGGGCCCTGGCCCTGGCCCAGGAAACAATTTTTCCCTCCTAAGCCTCCAAGCCTGTGACAGGAGTGTCTTCCAGGAAGGTCTCTGATATGCCCTGAAGACATTTTCTCCACTGTCTTGGTGATTAACATTTGGTTTCTCATTACTTATGCAAATTTCTGCAGCTGGCTTGGATTTCTCCCCAGAAAATGGGATTTTCTTTTATTATCGCATCAATCAGGCTGCAAATTTTCCAAACTTTTATGCTCTGCTTCCTCTTCACACTTTGCTGCTTAGAAATTTATTCCCCCAGATACCTTAAATTATCTCTCTCAAGTTCAAAGTTCCACATATCTCTAGGTCAGTGGCAAAATGCTACCAGTCTCTTTCCACAGCAAGAGTGATCTTTACTCCAGTTCCCAACAAGTTTCTCATCCCCATCTGAGACCACCTCAGTCTGGACCTTAGTGTCCATATCACTATCAGCATTTTGGTCAAAGCCATTCAACATGTATCTAGGAAGTTTCAAACTTTCCCACAATTTCCCTTCCTGTTCTGAGCCCTCCAAACTGTTTCAACCTCTGCCTATTACTCACTTCCAAAGTTGCTTCCACATTGTTGGGTACCTTTATAGCATCACCCCACCCCCAGTACCAATTTACTGTATTAGTCTGTTCTTATGCTGCTTAATAAAGATATATCTGAGACTGAGTAATTTATAAGGGAAAGACGTATAATTTACTCACAGTTCCACAGGGATAGGGAGGCCTCAGGAAACCTCCAATCATGATGGAAGGGAAGCAAACACATCTGTCTTTCATGGCGGCAAGAAGGATAAGAATGAAAGTGAAAGGGTCGGGGAGAAACCCCTTTTTAAAACCATCAGATCTCATAAGAACTGACTATCATGAGAACAGCATGGAGGTAACCTCCTCCATAATTCAGTTACCTCCCATTAGGTCCCTCCCATTACACATGGGAATTATGGGAACTGCAATTCATGCTGAGATTTGACTGGAGACACAGCCAAACCATATCAGTTCAGGAAGTAGCTAAGTAGCTATGATCTAAAATGGTTTATTTTGATTATTTTTCCTAAATAAGTGAATTTCTGTATGCAAAGCCCTTAATGGCAAAACTCATTAAACAACTATGTAATTTGTAGAAAATATAAAAATTGAAATATTCTCTATGGAAACATTACTGTATGTTATTTTGTCATCAGTAATTTGTGAGTGACAGGCAAAAGATATAGAATGGAATTATGCAAAATATTCAAATAATCCAAAATAAGTTAGAGAAGATAGAAAAAGAGTACAAAAGTGGTTGATACAAATAAAAAGCAAATATAAAAAATAGTAGATCTAAATTGAAAAAAAATTAAGACATAAATAATAAAGTCAAATATATAAGTTGTCTAAACAGCCCAATAAATTGCAGATTGTCAGATTGGACCAGAAAATAAAACACAACTCTATGCTGCCTACTCACAAACAACTTGAATTATAAATACACAAACAGATTAAAAGTTAAAGAATATAAAATAATGTATCATGTTCACACTAACTGAAAAAGGAAAAGTTTAGTGACTTTATTAGTATTAAACAAAGACTTCAGATGAAATAATTATAACAGCAAAAGGGTTACATCATATTGATAAAGTATTCAATTTATCAAAAACCCCCAATAATTTGAATCATTCACACATCTAATCATGGAGTTTTAGAACACCTTATCTTTTATTGTTTAGTTCATGTATCATATTAACATGAAAGCCCCCTCTATCCTCCTTGTCTCACCTAAGGAAGAAAAAAACAAAGCTGAAAAGCACTTGTGAAAGTTACACCACCATGATGCAGGCTCACTAAAAGACTGAGACTCAACGGAAACATAGAATGTTTCCTTTCCCTGGCCAGGTACGGTGTCTCATGCCTGTAATCCCAGCACTTTGGGAGGCCGAGGCGGGCGGATAATGAGGTCAGGAGATCGAGACCATCCTGGTGAAACCCTAAAAATACAAAAAATTAGCCGGACGTGGTGGCGGGCGCCTGTAGTCCCAGCTACTTGGGAGGCTGAAGCGGGAGAATGGCGTGAACCTGGGAGGTGGAGCTTGCAGTGAGCCGAGATCATGCCACTGCACCCCAGCCTGGGTGACAGAGCAAGACTCCGTCTCAAAAAAAAAAAAAAAAAAAGAATACTTCCTTTCCCTCCATACCTTGCTACCACATTAAATCAAGCACCTGTATTATAACAGTGGATTATAGCTAAAACAACTGTAAAACTAAGATCCTACTTAAGAAAGAGTTTCTAGGGAAACTCAAAGACAATAAGGAAGACCAAAGAGGGCATTAGAGGAAGTTGAAGCATCTGAGACATACAGGTCTGAGACATACAGGTATAGCAAACATATAGACTAACTCATAAACCGATAAACATAAAACCTCATATTAAAGGATTACTTACCTCAGTTTCTTTTATCCAATACCCGATGTCTGATTTTCAGCAAAAAATTACTGAATTTTTGTACAAAATTTTTACTGAATTTTTGGACAAAAGTATCTTTGTCCTTTTGGGCTGCTGAAACAAAATATGATAGATTGGGTTGCTTATGAAGAACAGAAATGTATTTCTCACAGTTCTGGAGGCTGGGAATCCCAAGATCAAGGTGTTGGCAGACTTGGCACCTGGTGAGGAACTGCTTTCTGGCTTATAAAACAGTGCCTTCTAGCTGTGTCATCTATGGTAGAAGGTGTGAATGTGCTCCGTTGGGCCAATTTTATGAAGACATTAAGCCCATTCATAATTTAATCACTTCCTAAAGGCCCTCTCTTTCTAATACCATTGGGAACTAGGTTTCAACATATGAATTCTGAGGTGACACAAACATTCAGACCATGGCACATGCTAAAAGGCAAAAAATAGTTTGAAGAGACAAACAAGATACAAATATGTCAGAAGTTTTAGTATAATGAGACAGGGAATTTAAAATAACTATGATTAATATACTAAGGGCTCCAGTGGAAAGAAGTAAACAACACAAAGTTACAGATGGGTAATGTGAGCAGGAGAAACTACAGTAGACTCAAAAGGAAATGCTAGAAGTTAAAAATATAACAGAAAGAAAGTGTTTGACAGGCTCTTCAATAGACAGGATACTTTTGAGAAAAGCAGTGATCTAGAAGTTATGTCAATAGAAACGTCTCTAACCGAAAAGTAAAGACAGTAAAAAGAAAACCGCCAAAAAAAAAAAAAAAGGAACAAAATATGCAAGAACTGTGGGATCACAGTTTTTATAATCCCACAAGGATTATGGAGACATAATGGGAATACTAAAAGCAGAAAGAAAGGAGCAAAAGAAACACTTGACATAATAATGACTTGGGATTTTTCAAAACTAAAGACAGACACTGAGCCACAGATTCAGGAAGCTCACAGAACACCCAGCAGGATAAATAGTAAGTAATCTATACCTACCCTTCAGTATCTTATCTGTAGAGAAACAAGGATAAGAATTAAACTGGATTTCTCTTAAAAACCCATATGACTAAAAAAGAGTCAAGTGAAATATTTAAAGTGTTGAAATAAAAAGAAACTAAGATTCTGTATTTAAGGAAAAATTATATTTCAAAAACTATGCCTGCTTCTAAAACTACCTCTGACTAAATTTATTTAGACCAGCCTGTGAAGCATTTATGCCCCAGAGCATTATTTAAAATAATATAGCAATCAGCCTGTAAATAGTTGAGCCTATGTGGCAGGTGTAATACCAAAGAGATCCATGGCTCAAAACAGAAAAAAGAAAAAGAGACAATCAGAGGTAAACTTCCTGGCCAAAAACACCTTGTTATCTCAGGGTGACTGTGCCCAATCCCTAGGCTGAGCCCTCTGCATAGCTACACCGAAGGCTTCATACCACAGGCTTCATACTCTAGGTGTAATAGACATCAGTAATATATTTCATTCATGTTTCTAAGAAAACAAACAAGCAAACAACAACAAAAAGTGGTAGCTAAGCTTGAGGATGCAAAGGCGTAAGAATGATACCATGGAATTTGGGGACTTGGGAGAAAGGGTGGGAAGAGGGTGAGAAATAAAAGACTACAAATTTGGTAGAGTATATACTGCTTGGGTGATGGGAGCACCAAAATCTCACAAATCACCACTAAAGAACTTACTTATGTAACCAAACACCACCTGTTCCCCAAAAGCCTATGGAAATTAAAAATAAATAAATAAATAAATTGCATCATACCCTACATCCCTAAGGAAAAAAACCTAAGGTTGGGACAGGGACTAGTATCCAGAGTTGGTACAACACTTTTCTTAAAATACCCAGTTTTTTGTTTGTGTGTTTGTTTGTTCTTTGAGACGGAGTCTCATTCTGTCACCAGGCTGGAGTGCAATGGTGCAATCTCCGCTCACTGCAACCTCTGCCTCCCAGGTTCAAGTGATTCTCCTGCCTCAGCCTCCCGAGTAGCTGGGACTACAAGTGCCCACCACCACGCCCAGCTAATTTTTTGTATTTTTACTAGAGATGCGGTTTCACCATATTGGCCAGGATGGTCTCGATCTCTTGATTTTGTGATCCACCCGCCTTGGCTTCCCAAAGTGCTGGGACTACAGGTGTGAGCCACCGCACCAGGCCAAAATATCCAGTTTGTAACAACAACAACATGTTACGAAACATGTAAAGAAATAGGAAAGTATAAACCATTCACAGAAAAAAAAATAGTATTCAACAAAAAAATAACCAAATAAAAATTATGTGGTTAAAGTATACTACCTGGTAGAAAAGCAAGCAACATAAAAATAGATTTCAACAATACTATATACGAACTAGGCCTGTCACACACCTATAGAACTTTCTACCCAACAACAGGAGGATGCATATTTTTCCTAAGTGCACATGAACCATTCTCCAGGATGGACTATATAGAAGCCCATAAAAGAAGTCTCAATAAATCTAAATTAATTGAAATAAAATGTAAGCCATTTGTTCACAATTGAGTGAAACAAGAAATTGATAACAGGATATAATTTTAAAAATTCACAAATATAAGAAAATTAAAAAACACTTTTAGATAACCAATTTGTCAAAGAGAAAAGGTCACAGAAAAGTAAACA
Source organism: Gorilla gorilla gorilla (assembly GCF_029281585.2). NCBI lineage: Eukaryota > Metazoa > Chordata > Mammalia > Primates > Hominidae > Gorilla > Gorilla gorilla. The sequence continues at coordinate 177,656,329 of NC_086017.1, forward strand.
AACAAGCCAAAAATCTTTTAGATGAATTAAAATAAAAACATCAATATAGCTAAAGTAAAATATAGGTGGTAATGTATACCTAACATTGTCTATATTTAAAAAATAAAATATTTCAAATCACTCCTCCTTATTTTCACCCTACAGACCCTGGAAAAAAAGACAAAAAGTAAGCAGAAAGTAATAATAAGTACTGGAACAGAAATTAATAAAACAGAGTTCAGTAAAACAATAAAGAAAATCAGGAAACCCCAAGTCTGGTTATTTGAACTATCAGCAAAATTGACAAACCTAGATTAATCCCACTGAAATGGCAAAAAATAAAAGAGAAAGCCCAGGCCTTGATGGCTTCACTGGTAAATTCTACCAAATGGTAAAAACAAAACAAAACAAACAAACAGACAAAAAAACAGAAATTCTTCCAAAACCCTTCCAAAAAATTGAAGACGAAAACATTTTTCTGTTCATTCTTTGAGGCCAGTATTATCCTGATACCAATACCAAAGATATCATGAGAAAAGAAAGAAAGAAAAAAAAAAAAAACACAGACCAATATCCTTTAGAAATGCAAACAAATAAACTTATAGAGAGATTGATCAATAAATAGAGAGATAGAGACAGAGATTTATGTACATATGTAATGCCCGGTGACCAAGTGGGGCTTACTGAAGAAATTAAAGGAAAATTAATATCGAAAAATCCATTAATATAAAATTCATCATATTAAGAGGTCAGGGGAAAAAATCACTTGATCTTCCCCATAGATGCTAAAATTTATTCAACACAAGTATAAAATTCTTCTAATAAAACTTAATAAACTATAAAATAAAGCATTAAAAAAGCCATCTGAAAATCAATTAATACAAATAGAATACACCATGTAAATAGAATAACATGCAAAATCCATATGATCATTTCAATAGATGCAGAAAAACATTTGACACAATTCAACACACTTTCATGAGAAAGTGCTCAACAAATTAAAAATAAAAATGAGATGCTCAATCTGATAAAGGACATATATGAAAACCTAATGCTAACATCTTAATTGTGAAAGACTGTGTGCTTCCCCACTAAAATCAGAAACAATGCCGTGAAGCCCAGTCTCTCTACCTCTATGCAACATTACACTGGAGGTGGTAGGGCAATTAAACAATGAAATAATAGAACATACATCTACATTCAAAGCAAGAAGTGAAAATATTTATATTTTTAGGTCTATATAGAAAGCTTCAAGGATTTTACTAAGACACTATAAGAACTAATAAATTCAGCATCTTTGTAGAATACAAAATCAGTGTACAAATAAATACCAACTGCATTTCTATACAACAGCAATGAACAAACTGAAAATGAAATTAAGAAATCATTTCCATTGACAATAATATCAAAACAGAATAATTATTAAAGGAATACATTTAACAAAAGAAATCCAAAAATATACTTGGAAAACTATAAAGAATTGTTAAAAAGAATTTTAAATATCCGAATAAAAAGAAAAAAAATCTTAGGTTTCTGGATTAGAAGAATAAATATTGTTAAGACAGCAATCGACCTAATAATCTAACACAATCTTTATCATAATTCCAGCTGGCCTCTTTTTAGAAATTAATAAGCTGATCTTAAAGTTATGGGAATTCAAGGAACCCAAGATAGCCAAAATAACCTTGAAAAGAAAGCACAAAGTTGAAGGACTCACATTTTCCTACTTTCAAACTTACTACAAAGTTACGCTAATCCTGACAGTGTGGTATTGGCATAAGAGTAGATATAGAGATCATTGTAATAATATTGACAGTCCAGAAATAAACCCTCACATTTATAGTCTTATTAACTTTTATCAAGAGTACCAAGAAAACTCTATGGCGGTAGTCTTAGCAGATGGTATTGGGACAATTGGATATCCACATGCAAAAGGGATGGATTTATATCTCACATCATATTTAAAAATAAAAGTAGATAAAATATCTAAAAGGTAGGAATCAAAGTAGAAAACTCTTAGAAGACAACAAAAGCATAACTTTTATGGATTAAACAATTTATTTAGATATGACATCAAAAGAAGTAGCAAAAGATAAAAATAAATTGGACATCATCAAATTAAAAACTTTTGTGATTTAAAGAACATCATCAGGAGATTAGAAACTCACCCACAGAATGGGTGGAAAATTTTTGTAAATTATAACTTAGAAAAGACTTTTATCTACAATATATAAGGAACTCTTTCAACTCAATAACAAAAAGGCAAATAATCCAGTTACAAAATGGGGAATCGATCTGAATAAACGTTCTCCAAGGAAGAAATACAAATGGCCAATAAGTACAATAAGATGCTTAACATCATCAGGCATCAGGGAAATGCAAATTAAAATCTTAATGAGGTACCACTTCACACCCACTAAAATGGTGATAGTGAAAAAGGGAGATAATTTCAATTGTTGGTAAGGATATGAACAAATTAAAACCCACTACACTACTGATACAAGAGTGAAATATTATAGACACTTTGGAAAGCAGTTTGGCAACACTTGAAAAGGCTAAAAAACAGCGTTATTAACTGACTCACAATTCAATTCCTAGGTATGTACTCAGAAAAAATAAAAATTTATGTACACACAACTTTTCATGAATGTTCAGAGCAGCATTAATCATAATAGCCAAAATGTGGAAAAACTCAAATGCCCATCACCTGCTGAATGAATAAACAAAGGGAGGCATATCTGTACAATGGAATACCATCTGGCAATAAAAGGAACAAAGTACGATGCATGTTACAACATGGATGAACTGTGAAAACATTGTGCAAGGTGACTGCAAGAAGCCAGTCACAAAGGACCACATACTGTATGATAAAAGAGCAATACCCTTAACTAAATAAAAATAAAGAACTATTCATCAAAAAAGGAAAAGGTGAAAATTAAAAGGCCAACAAGAAAATAGAAAAAAATTGTAATAAATGGCTTAAAAGGATCCTTCAGTGAATTATGTTTATCTGTCATTTTTGATAGAGTTCACCAAATTATCCAGATCTAGGGATGAGGGGATGAAAGTAACTCATTCCCAAGGCCATACATATCAATTTATAGGTAAACCTACTTCTCCAGCCAAGCCACCAAATTATTGTTAAGAGATATGCTGAAACTATTTTTAAAGAAATGGTGTGAATTTTCTGGGATAACTGACTATGGAATTCAGAGTAATTTAGGGCCATCAGCAGGACCAAATAAAGAAAGTCTAAATGAAAAGGGAGGAAATAAACATACAGGAATTTGAAAAACGGAATGAAAAACAGGTTCCTAAAATCTTAAAATATTGTTTGAACATTTGAATCTAACTGTGTCTTGAGCTTTTAAATCCCTGGTCCTCCCTGCTTTATGAACTAGGAAATCGCATTTTAGATTCAGTTTGAAGTAGTTTTTCTTATTAGAAAACAAAAGTCCTGGTTAGCATTAATGTTATGTTTTAAAAGTGAAGTCATACAAATTAATGATGATTATCTCCTTAATGAACAGATGATACACAGATAATAAATGCACATTCACATTTGAAAACCTCTATTAATAATTTAAAAAACTGTTGAAGTTCATTTGTAATTGGAGGTACTGGAGATTGCAAGAAGAAGTATCTGCTATATTTTTAATGAGTGAATTGGTAAAGTCTGATTATGATTATGATAGTCTTCAGGTGATGTAAAAATCAAATATACATGATGACTGACAATGAGTAAAAGATTTATCATGATATTATGCATGTTTATTCAGAAAACAAGGTAAAACCAAGTCTAGACTAATTAGCCAAAAGTGAAAGAATTAAAGTAAGCTCTGGTAGCAAAATTGCTAAAAAATAGATTATAATAATATGTATAAGCATGATTAGAAACAAACAATATACAATGACAAGAATGATGGCCACTCTCTGCAATAGAAAACCAAACATGTGTGGCATTATGTGAAACATGGCATATCAGCTCTGTAAAATGAAATCTCAGGTGAATGGTCATAAATGGCCCCTAGTGCCCACATACTGATAACAGTCTGAGGAAAAAAAGTGTGTCTTTATTTCAAAAGACACTGAAACTAAAAGATTGCTTTTAGACTGGGCTTTATGGCTCATGCCTGTAATCCCAGCACTTTAGGAGACTCAGGCAGGCAGTTAACCTGAAGTCAGGAGTTTGAGACCAGCCTGGCCAACATAGCGAAAGCCCATCTGTACTAAAAATACAAACATTAGCCGGACATGGTGGCAGGTGTCTATAATCCCAGCTACTCGGGAGACTGAGGCTGGAGAACCTCTTGAACCCAGGAGGCAGTGGTTGAAATGAGCTGAGATCACGCCACTGCACTCCGGCCTGGGTGGCAAGAGTAAAACTCATTTAAAAAAAAAAAAAGAGAGAGAGAGAGAGAGATTGCTTTTAAATGCAAGAGATTTTTTCCTTTTAAAACTAAGTGCCATTCTACTATTCTACATTTACTTTAATTTATTTACATTTACTTATTACATTTAATTATTACATTTACTTTAAAATATTGTGAATTCCGTAAGAGCAGAAGCTGTATTTTTTCAATTTATTAATCTTCAGCACATTGAACAATGATTTGCACATAGTAGGTGATCTTCAAGTGTAGAATTAAACTGAAATAGATGCTCTCAAACATTATAAGTAATAATACCTATAGATAATGTATATTTGTTTACTCAGAAAGAAAAGTGTTTTTTTAATTAATCTTTTGTCTCTCAGCTCTTAGTCCACCTCAATAATCCTGTATGTGAGCTGGGATGAAGGACTGCAAACCCCTCCTTGGTCTGCTAGATCACAGTTCAGCGATGGCAAAGTGGGTCTCTTGGTCTGGACAATGTAAAAAGGACTTGCTTCTACCTGCCAGCTTTACCACAGCACTATTTCTCCATCCTAACAGGGATCCTTGATTCTAATAGTAGCATAGGGTTCCATTTTGCAGTTTTTTTCAACCTGACTTCCCTCACGATGGCCCATCAAAGTTCCTTCTGCCAGCCATCTAGTGCCCTACCGCCTTGCATCTGAGGTTTCCAGATACTTTCCTCTAAGCTACAAAGTTTTAGTAATCCTAACTTCTGTTCATCCTTCCAATCTTAGGTGTAGAAACTGCTTCTTCAGTTATTGTCTCTGTGACACCTCAATGTCCATTTTTGTTTATTTTGCTTTTTTCCCTTATAGTTTCTAATGCCCTGGTAAACAATATATTTTATAAAATTTTCTCTATTAAAATAATCCTGACTGGTTTTGTAGATAAATATGTCACTTGCAAAATTATCCCAAACTGGTTGCCACCTAGGATGGAGTACAGTGGCATGATGCTGGCTCACTGCAACCTTTGCCCCCTGAGTTCAAGCCATTCTCCTGCCTCAGCCTCCCAAGTAGCTGGGACTACAGGTGTGTACCACCATGCCAGGATAATTTTTGTATTTTTAGTAGAGACAGGGTTTCACCATGTTGGCCAGGCTGGTCTCGAACTCCTGACCTCAGGTGATCTGCCCACCTCAGCCTCCCCTACACCAGTCAGTATGATTATTGTTAAAAAGTCAAAAACACCAGATTTTATCGAGGCTGTGGAGAAAAGGGTAGACCTATACACTATTAGAGGGAATGTAAATTAGCTCTGCCCCTGTGGAAAACAGTATAAAGATTTTTCAAAGAACCAAAAATAGTAGGACCATTCAACCCAGCATTCCTACTACTGGGTAACTAAAGAGAAAAAAAATCATTGTATTAAAAAAAACACCTGTGTCTATGTTTATCACAGAACTATTCATAATAGCAAAGTCATGGAATCAACCTAAGTCCATCAAGAGTTGATGGTATAAAGTAAATATGGTATATATACACCATGGAATTCTATTTTATCATAAAACACAATAAAATTATGTCCTTTGGAGCAACACTGATGGAGCTGAAGGCCATTATCCTTAGTGAAATAACTCTGAAAAAGAAAATCAAATACCACATGTTCTCACTTGTAAGTGGGAGCTAAACAATAGGTACACATGAGTATAAAGATGACAACAATAGACACTGTAGACTCCAAAGTGGGAAGATTAGGACGTGATGAGGTTCAAAAATTATCTACTTGGTACAGTGGTTACTATAGGTACACTAGAAGCCCCAAATCCACCATTACACCACATATCCATATAACAAACTTGCACATGTACCCTCAAATCTACAATAAAACAAATTTAAAATAATAAAAAAATCACGAAGTGCTAAGATAATAGCTGTAATTTGAACTTCAGTGGAACTCTTGGTATGTTACCAGGCAAGAATATGGCCTTTGTGGAAACCAGGACTCAACTAGAGTTTCACGGACAGGGACACAAAGTTCTCTAGCAGGTCATCGGTAGGGATGGTAAGTAGGCTACTTCTTCTTCCCATTTTGGTTACCAGAACCATGTGTCCTTTCTATTGGGGATGCACACTGTGTTTTAGTGTATGTATCCTAAGGTACAGTAATTTCTCCTTTTTTGGTATTTTCTCTGAGCTAGCACTTCATCTGCATTGTCAATAAGACATCCCAATGAGTTATCAGGCTGTTTGCTTCTTTATAGTATGTCATGTGATACAATCAGTAGTTCACAGGTCATGGTCTCACTCTGTGAAGTGTGTTTCTTGGTTGGATGCTATGGTCTATGAGATTTTGTAGCTATTGGTAAGACATTTGGTAAGCGTGATGGTTAATATTGAGTGTCAACTCGATTGGATTAAAGGATGCAAAGTATTGTTCCTGGGTGTGTCTGTTGAGGGTGTTGCCAAAGGAGATTAAACATTTGAGTCAGTGGACTGGGAGAGGCAGATCCACTCTCAGTCTGGGTGAGCAACTTCTAATCAGCTGCCAGTGTGGCTAGGATGGAAGCAGAGAGGGCAACATGGAAGTACTAGACTGACTGAGTCTTCTGGTCTCCATCTTTCCCCCATGTTGGAAGCTTCCTGACCTTGAACATCAGACTCCATGTTCTTTAGTTTTTGGATGCTTGGACCTATACCAGTTGTTTGCCAGGAACTCTCTGGCTTTTGGCTACAGACTGAAGACTGCACTGTCGACTTCCCTACTTTTGAGGTGTTGGAACTCGGACTTGCTTCCTTGCTCCTCAGCTTGCAAATGGCCTATTGTGGGACTTCACTTTGTGATTATGAGAACCAATACTAATACTCCTTAATAAACTGCCTTTCATATATACATCTATCCTATTAGCCCTGTCTCTCTAGAGAACTCTGACTAATACAGCAAGCTCCCATTTAGTGATGCTAGATGAGACTTTACAGATAAGGAAAGAAAACCCAACCTCAGAAAATATATTTATCCCTGTGACCATGAACTCATAGCTCTTCCAGTTCAGAAGACGACCAAAGTGATAAACTTACAACCAAATGGCTGTTTTCTTTCCATGAGTAATAGTGACAAACAAGGGGCTCAGTATGGGTCTCTGCTACTGACAAAACAGTCATTCATAGGAGAAAATAGCTACAATGGGCTCTGTAGGTGGAAATCGATGCTTTGGGGCCCAAGTGTGGCCTCTATATCTGTCACTGTGGCTGGATCATTCATGTGCTCATCATTCTAGTCTCGCTAATGATGAAGGCCGGTTAGTAGCAATGAGGCAATTCGTTTTATATACTTGGTATCTTATTGCATCTATAATAAACATGCATTAACATGTAATTAAAGTGTTCATAATTCTTAATCCAATGTTATATGATCATTTAAATGATTCTACTCTAGACTTCTTTGTCTTAGATCTTCTCATTTCAGAACCTGGAAGAAGTCTAAGCCATCAAGCGCAGTCCAGAGATCTGTATATATTCTCACCTTGGAGCACTTTTTTTTGCACTATGATGAGTTCTATAGAGGACTGACATACATGCATCCTGTTTGGGCTCAATACTATATACACCATTTTGATCTTATAATGGACTAATGCTTTGCCGATCTATCTTTATTACTTTGTAGGTCCAATAAAACTCGCCGTCTAAAGGAGCAGCCCCAAATTCCCAGGCATTTAGTAAGACAAAGTGAAGCAATTGTCTCTGTGAGAGGCCTAGACCTGTAATGTACCAGAGGCTGTTTCTTAAAAAGCATTTAATACACAAGTAAAGTGGAATTTTCAGCCTATTAAATCTGGCAGGCACCTATGTCACAGAGAATATGGGCAATAGCAGTATTCCTACTTGTAGAATGCATTCACTCCAAAATACAGATAAGTTTATGAGGCATTATGGTTTTTTTTTTTTTGCAGTAGGTAATGCAAGGTACAGCAATTTATTTTTTACATTGGAGGAAATGTCTTGGCATGTTCTGCTTAATGGATCGCTAAACATTTATAGAAGTTGTGGATCTTTTCATCTTAAAAGGTTTATCTGCTACCTTCTGGAGTATATGTAGCTTGCCCAAAGTGTCTGGCAAACTAGCCAACTCATGTATATCGGGCTTAATCAGCATGATGTCATTGATGTAATGGATTAATATGATGTTCGATGGATATTTCAGATAGTCTAAAGCACTTTGAATTATATTATGACAGATGGCAGGAGCGTTCACATAGGCCTGGGTACAACTGCGTATGAATATTACTGTGGTATCCAGGTGGATATAAAATGGTTTGAATCTTCTTTCCTGATTGCAATGAAAATAAGTGTATTTGCCAAATAAATGACTGCATACTATGCATCTGATCTTGTATTAATCTCTAGAAACAATAAGTATGACTAGTATGACTGCTGCAACTGGGGCTACTTGTATGAGTTACAGTGATCTCCAAGAACGATCTGATTTCAGCAGAGGGCATACTAGTTAATTAAAGGGAGTGACAATTAGGACTACCATGCCTGAATCCTTTGGAAATTCAAGAATTTCACCATTGGCTGGGCATGGTGGCTCACACCTGTAATCCCAGCACTTTGGAAGGTGGAGGTAGGCGGATCACGAGGTCAGGAGATGGAGACCATCCTGGCTAACACGGTGAAACCCCGTCTCTACTAAAAATACAAAAAATTAGCCAGGCATGGTGGCAGGTGCCTGTAGTCCCAGCTACTCGGGAGGCTGAGTCAGGAGAATGGCGTGAACCCGGGAAGCAGAGCTTGCAGTGGTCCAAGATCGTGCTGCTGCACTCCAGCCTGGGTGACAGAGTGAGACTCTGTCTAAAAAAAAAAAAAACAAAGTATTGCACCATTGTTTGAGTTTATTCTCTCTCTTTCTGCCACTGCCCTCTCAAGAAATGTTGTTCTGATTTACCGTCTTGGCTTGTAAGGAACAATTTTGGAGGCTTTCGTTTGAGCTTTCCTCAATTATAGCTCTACTTTTCAGGCCAAGAACCCTATGTAGAGGTTACTGATTTTGTCTCAGTTGTAACACTCAGGGAATGAAAAATGCCATGGATATTTATGTAAGCGTTTACTATCTTCCTTCTGCATATCTCCATTCAAATATGGGGTTTTAATGGCACTTTGAGCTTCCAGGTATAAGTCCCAATTTATGACCCTATGTCCAAAAGTTCTCATATACCTGAGTGTTCACATTCACACAGTGTACAGTCACGTGGGTAAATGTCCATAGACCCTTATGGAGAAGAACTGAAGGAATGATTAAATGCTTGCTTAAGTCAATGGATTCTGGACCTGAACATTGGCTAGTAACTGATGAAGAGATCACAAGATTTTATTGGGAAAGCCACCCAAATACTCTTGTTTCTTCTGATTATAATTATTGAACAACATCTTTATTCATTATCTATTTTTCCCTTAGGAAACAATAACGGTAACATGTTCTTCTATTAACTAACTCATCAACTTATTAATAAAGCCCCCTGTACTATCCCTCTGATCTGGCTGAACTTTACAGCAATTTGTGACTCCCTGGCTTTGAGAAACAACACCTGGCCTCTATCCCTCTAGCAATCCATAATTTCCTTCACTATTAACAGACAAGCTCTGTGGCTACATCTTCTACCATCATCAGCACTAGTCTGTAGAAGAGAGTCACTTTTTAGCTAGACCAGTGTTACTTTCGCCAGTACAATTATTAAGTCTTTGGCTAAAGGTGAAGGGCTCTGGATCTTTCCATGCAACAATGTCCTTTAGCAGTTCTCTGACCTTACATTATGTAATCATTTTATGAACACACCCCTGAGTCCTTTTATTTCTGTTATCTACCATCTGCCACAGTAACTGAGGTACTTCAACTTTACTTAATATAAGCCATCAGCTTCTCCAAGGTTTTATCTCCAGCTTTATTGAAATATTTTTATTTAATTTACAAATAAAAATTGCATATATTTAAGGTATACAACTTGATATTTTTATATACATATACACTGTGAAATGATTAACGTAGTCTAGCTAATTACTACATCCATCATCTCTCCCTTTCTTTCTTTTTTGTGAGATGAAAACTAAAATCTTTTACCTTAGCAAATTTCAAGTTTATAATACAGTATTAACTATAGCCACATTGTTGTACATTAAATCACCATGAATTATTCATCTTGCATAACTGAAACTTTGTACCCTTTGACCAGTCTCTTTTCATTTCTCCTGCCCCCAATCCGTGATAACGAGCATTCTACTCTTTCTATGAGTTTTACTATTTTAGATTTCACATGTAAGTGAAATCATGCAGTATTTATCCACCTTAAAAAAGAAGAAAATTCTGCCATTTATGAAAATATGGATAAGCCTGGTGGACATTAAACTAAGTGAAATAAACCAGGCACAAAAAGGCAAATATGATCTCCAGGTTTTAAAAAGTCACCCCAGCAACTAGTTTGCATAATCCCCTGGGATCCCTGCCAGGGTATTAAATCTTGTGTTCCATAAAAATGACCCTAAGTCAATGAATTCTTACCTATTTAGCTTACATTCCAGAGCCCTTGAAATAGAGCAGTAGTGTCCAGGTGGTATTGCTGAACCATTGTAAAAACCAGCAAGGTCAAAGCAGCAACCAAGGGGGCTTTTACTGACAGAAGGTTGAAGAGTTATTTAATAAAACGTGGTGATGCTAGCGATAAAATCCAATATCAGGCCTACTCCCTTGGATCCTGTTACATGCTAGCTCATTTTTGCAGCTCTTTAGGGTTGTAATTTTCTTCCTCTTATATCAGACTTTGCATATTACCCGACTGGTTATGATGGGATTTAACTATAATTATCAGCCCAGATTAGCTCCTGAGGGTTCACCTATTAGCTTTGCGGGTGAATATCTCTGCAGAGTTTTCTCAAACAAATATACTAGCTCTTTACAGGGTAGATGGGCTACCTCTGTAGGTTTTGAGGGTTCAGAGGAGTCTGAGAAGGTCTAATGATCTTCTCAGGAAATCCACCCTAATGACTGTTAGTCATTACTTCCGTGTATTAGGTAAAAGATTTTCCTTGGCTGAGAATTGTGTTCTCAGTGGGACAGCTCTATGGCCTCCATATTAGGTTGCATTGAAATAAAAGGTTGCTCTCTTGGTCAAGATGCATCAATATTAAAGATTCAATATTATTTACCTTAAAAGTTTACATGTACACATAAAAAATACACAGACACATATTTCAAGGTTCATGAAAAAAATAACTAAGGATTGATGGGCACTGGTGAATTTAAATTTTCAGATTATGTGCCTAAGGAGAAGTTTTCCTTTTTCTCTTCTCCCCACAGAAGACCATGATTTTCCCAGGCATAATTTTAATCTATTTATTGTTTGATAGGAGAAAAAATAGAATTAATGCTACAAGTTTAATGCATCCAAAGAACACCTATGACCAGATTAATAGATTGAATAAAATAGTGTTTTCATTTTTGTAGTTTTTTAAAAAAATTATTTATCTTTACTTTAGATTCATGGGGTACATGTCCAGGTTTGTTACAAGGGTATGTTGTGTGATGCTGATGTTTGGGCTTCTATTTACCCTGTCACCCAAACAGTGAATATAGGACCCAACACTATATCCAACTTCTTCAGCCATTGTGCTTCTCCATCCCTTCCCACACTTGGAGTCCTCAGTGTCTACTGTTCCCATCTGTATGTCATGAGAACCTAACATTTAAGTTCTCACTTGTAAGTGAGAACATGTAATATTTGGTTTTCTGTTTAGGTGTTAATTCATTCAGGATAATGTTCTCCAGATGTATCCATGTTGCTGCAAAGAACATGATTTCATTCTTTTCTATGGGTGCATATTATTCCATGGTATATACGTACCACATTTTTAAAATTCAAATCCACCATTAACAGACACTTAGGCTGATTCTATGTCTCTGCTCTTGTGAATAGTACTGTGAAAAAATATACAAATGTAGGTGTCTTTTTAATATAATGGTTTATTATCTTTTGAGTATATATCCAGTAGTGGGATTTTTGAGTTGAAAAGTAGTTATACTTTCAATTCTTGGAGAAATCACCAAACTGCTTTCCCCTGGGGCTGAACCAAATTACGTTACCACCAATGGTGTATAAGTGTTCCTTTTTCTATGCAGCCTCACCAGCATGTTTTACTATTTGACTTTTTAATAGCCATTCTGACTGGTATGAGATGGTGTCTCCCTGTGGTTTTGATTTGCATTTCTCTGATGATTGGTGATGATGAGCAGTTTTTCAGGTTTGTTGGCCACATATATGTTTTCTTTTAAGAAGTGTCTGTTCATATTCTTTACCCATTTTTTATTGGGGTTATTTGTTTTGTTGTTGTTGATTTGTTTACATTCCTTATGGATTGTGAATATTAGACCATTGTTGGATTAATTTTTTGCAAATATTTTCTTGCATCCTGTAGGTTGATTATTTATTCTATTGATAGTATCTTTTGCCACACAGCTCTTTAATTTTATTAGGTTTCACTTGTTAATTTTTTGTTATTGTTGCAATTGCTTTTAAAGACTTAGCCATAAATTATTTGCCAAGACTGATATTAAGAAGGGTATTTCCAAGGTTTTTTTTTCTAGGATTCTCATAGTTTGAGGTCTTACACTTAGATGATTAATTCATCTTGAGTTAATTTTTGTATGTTGTCAGAGGTAGGAGTCCAGTTTCTTCCTTCTGGATATCATTAGCCAGTTTTTCCAGCAGAATTTATTGAATAGAGGATTTTTTCCCAATCATTGAATTTTGTCAACTTTGTCAAAGGTCAGTTGATTGTAGGTGTGTGGCTTTATTTCTGGGTTCTGTAATTCATTCCAGTGATCTATGTGTCTATTTTTGTACTAGTACCATGATGTTTTGGTTATACTATACCTTGAATTCAGGTAATGTGATTCCTTCATCTTTGCTCTTTTTGCTTAAGATTGCTTTGGATATTTGGGCTCTTTCTAGTTTCATATAAATTTTAGAGTACTTTTTTCTAATTCTGTAAAAAAATGCTGTTGGTAATTTAATAGAAATACTTTTGAATGAATTGATTGCTCTGAGCAGTATGGACACTTTAGCAATATTGATTTTTTCAATCCATGAGCATGGAATGGTTTTCCATTTTTTTTGTGTCATCTATCATTTCTTTCAGCAGTGTTCTGCAGTTGTCTTTGTAGAGATCTTTCACCTTCTTGATCTTGGTTAGATGTATTTCTATGAGTTTTTTGTTTGTTTGTTTTTGCTATTATAATGCAATCATGTTCTTGATTTGTCTCTCATTTTAAATGTTACTGATGTTTAGAAATGCTATTGACTTTTGCACGTTGATTTTGTATCCTGAAACTTTGCTGAAGTTATTTATCAGGTCTAGGAGTCTTTTGACAAAGTTTTTGGCTTGTCTAGGTATAGAATCATATCATCAGTGAAGACAGATAATTTGACTTCCTCTTTTTCTTTTCGGATGTCTAGTTCTTTCCCTTGCCTGATTTTGCTCTAGGATTTCTGGTATTATGCTGAATAGGAGTGCTGAGAGTATAAATCCTTTTCTTCATCCAGTTCTTAGGGGGAATGCTATAACTTTTCCCCATTTAGTATAATGTTGGCTGTGGGTTTGTCAGATGGCTCTTATTATTTGAGGTATGTCCCTCTGATGCTTAGTCACTTGAGGGTTTTTATCATGAAGAGATTTTGGATTTTATCAAATGCTTTTTCTTCATCTATTGAGATGCTCTTATTTTTTTTTTTAATTTTAATTCTGTTTATGTGGTGACTCACATTTATTGATTTGCATATGTTCAACTAATCTTGCATGCCAGAAATAAAGCCCACTTGATTATGGTGAGTTAACATTCTGATGTGCTGCTAGATTTAGTTTGCTAGTATTTTCTTGAAGTTTTTTGCATCTGTGTTTACCAAGGATATTGGCCTATAGTTTTCTTTTTTTGTTGTGGCTTTGCCAGATTTTGGTGTCAGGAAGATAGTGGTTTCAAAGAATGAGTTAGAGAAGAATTCTTCATCCTCATTTTTTGGAATAGTTTCAGTAGGGTTGGTATCAACTCTTCTTTGTATGTCTATTAGAATTTGGCTGTGAATCCATCTCATCTATAGTTTTGTTTTGGTTGGCAACTGTTTTTATTGCTGATTTAATTTTGGAACTCATAGGTATGTTCTGGGTTTCAATTTCTTCCTGATTCAATCTTAGAAGTCTGTTTCTTTCCAGGAATTTATTCATTTCTTCTAGATTTTCTAGTTTGTGTGCATAGAGGTGTTCATAATAGTTTTGGAGGATATTTTGTATTTCTGTGGGATCATTTGCAATGTCACCTTTGTCATTTCTGATTGTGCTTATTTGGATTTTGGTCTCAGTTTCATTTAGTCCTGCTCTGACTTAATGATTCATTTCCTTCCGCTATCTTTGGAATTAGCTTTTTCTTGTTTATCTAGTTCCTTTAGTTATGATGGTATAATGTTACCTCTCTATCTTCTTGACATGGGTGTTTAGTGTTGTAAATGTTCTTAACACTGCTTTTGCTGCATAAAGAGGTTGTATATGTAGTGTCTCTATTTTCATATTTCATGGATTTTTAGAATTTCTGCTTTTATTTTGTTGCTTATCCAAAAGTCATTCAGGAGCAAGTTGTTTAGTTTCCATGTAATTGTGTGGTTTTGAGAGCTCCTCTGGGTATTAATTTCTATTTTTATTCCACTGTGGTCCAAAGAGATGTTTGGCATAATTTTGATTTTTTGAATGTATTGAAACTTGATTTATGACTGAGCAAGTGGTAAGTCTTAGAGTGTGCTCTGTATGCAGATGAGAAGAATGTACATTATGTGATTGTTGGATGGACTATTCTGTAGATGTCTATTAGGTCCAATTGATCTAGCATGAAATTTGAGTCCAGAATTTCTTTGTTGGTTTTCTGCCATCAGAATCTTTCTAATACTGTCAGTGGGGTGTTTAAGTTTTCAACTATTATTGCGTGTCTGTGTAAGTCTTTTCCTGGACTTAAAGTAATTGTTTTATGAATCTGGTTGTTCCAATATTGAATGAGTATATTTAGGATAGTTAAATCTTCTTGGTGAACTGAATCATTTATCTTTATTTAATGCTCTTTTTGGCTTTTAAAAAGCTATTATTTGCTTAAAATACATTTTATCTGATACAAGAATAGTGATCCTGCTTCCTTCTTTTCCCATTCAAGTTATACATCTTTATGATTTTATCTTGAGCCTATAAGAGTCATTACATATGAGATGGGTCTCTCAAAGAGGGCAGAAGGATCAGTCTTTTTTTCTTAATCCCATTTGTCACTCTATGTTATTTTAGTGGACAATTTAGACAATTTACTTTCAAAATTAATATTGATATGTGAGGTTTTAGTCCTGTCTTAGTGTTGTTTGCTAATTGCTTTCTAGTCTTGGTTGTGCAGTAGCTTTATAGAGTCTGTGGGCTGTGTGCTATACATGTGCTTTTTTGGCAACAAGTTTCATTCTTTCATTTCATGTTTAGAATGCCCTTAAGCAACTCTTGTATGGGCTGTTTGGTGGTAATGAATTCCCTTAGTGATAGTTTCCCTGGGAAATACTTTATTTCTCCTTTGCTTATGAAGGTTAGTTTGGTGGGATAGGACATTCTTGGCTTTTATTTCTTTCCTTCGATAATGCTAAAGATGGGCCTCCAATCTATTCTGACTTGTAAAGTTTCGGCTGAGAAGCCCACTGTTAGTCTGATGGATTTTCCTTTATAGGTAATATGGTCCTTTTCTTTAGCTGTCTTTAAGATTTTTTTCTTTCATACTGACCTTGGATAGTCTGATGACGCTGTGTCTTGGGGATGGTTGTCTTGCATATTATCCCACAGTAGTTCTCTGTATTTCTATATCTTTCTGTCAACCTCTCTACCAAGATAGGGGAAATTTTCCTGAATTTTATCCTCACGTATGTTTTTCAATTTGATTTCTTTCTCTTCTCTCTCAGGAATTCCAATACATCATAGATTTGTTTGCCCCATCTAATCCCATATTTCTCTAAGGCTTTTCTTTTTTAATTATGTGTTTTTTTGCTTGTTTGTTTTTTGTTTTTGTTTTTGTTTTTTTTTTGTTTTTTTTTTTTTTTTTTTGGTCTGTGTTGATTTTAAGGAGCATTCTTGGAGCTCTTAAATTCTTTCGTCTGTTTGGTCTAGTCTGTTGTTAAGGTTTCCAATTGCATTTTGAAATTCCTGTAAGGAATTTTTCAGTTCCAGAAGTTCTGTTCAGTTCTGTCTTCATATAGTTGTGTCATCTTTCAAATCCTGGATTTTTTTCCCATTTCCTTTGGGTTGGATTACAACTTTGTCTCGGATTTCATTTATTATTCTTGCCATCCATATCCTAAGTTTTATATATATCATTTAGATATTTTATTCTGGTTAGGATTCATTGTTAGGGAGCTATTGGGATCCTTTGGAGGTGACAAAACACTCTGGCTTTTTGTATTGTTGGAGTTCTTGCACTGATCCTTTCTCAATCAAGGGAACTGGTGCTTCCTTTTTGAATTTGCCATTGCTTTGATTTCTTATTGTTTATTCTTTCTTCCCTCAAGGGCATGACTCCGGTGTATTTTGTGAATGATCAATTGGCATCATTTCTGAGTGCTTTTACAGATACAGAGCTCTATGCAGGGTCCTCGGTTTCAGATGGCTTTCTTAAGATTGCTTGGTGTAGTGGTGGTATAATTCAGTCTGACTTCCAGTAGACGGCGCTTCAGAGTAAGAGCTGGCAGGTAGGCTCTTACTCAGCTGGCCTTCTGCAGTGGTGGAGTAAATAGAGAAGCACGAAAAATATTCTTCCCCAGCTACGTTGGTCTTTGGCAAGGGTGAAACCGCTGGAGAAGTCTGGGAAGCACCTCTTTCAGCCCATGCTCTCTGGGCCCCAATGGAAGAACTGCTGCTGTCTTCAGCAGTTAGTTACCGGGAGGGGGCAAGAGATGGCTCCCGACTACAAGTCCTTACTGTGGCTTTGTTGTTTTCTCTGTCAGAGACTGGCACCACATTCACATTTCCTTTGACCCAAGGGTGGCTTTGTCAGGCTGTGCTGCCCTCTTCTTAGTGGCAGTCCACACCAAAGGTTAGATATCTAAGAGAGTAGAGTTCACCTCCTACCCCCTTCTTAGAGCCGATGGGACACTATCCCCAAACTGACCAAGGGGGCGGACTGGGCACTCCACAATGAAACACACAGACTGGATCCAGGTTGATAAGCTGTCACTAGTAACAAGCCATTCCACTCAGAAGAAACCTAAGTTTCAGCAAATTTACTTCTGCTCAAGTTCTGCAATGGGAGAGAGCGTAATTCCAGCACCTGCTGCTGTGGTGCTCTCCACGTTCACTGCTCAGTTCTGACTGTGGGGCTCTTACCCTACTCCAGAGCAAGCACTCCAATCTCCAGCCTTAGACTGGCCAGGCCAATGTCTGCAGTGGCTATGGTTGTCAGGTTGTCAAACAATGACTGACTTTTTTGAGCTCTGATTAAAGATTGCATCTTCCTCTCAGTTCTGGGTCTGAGAAAATGCCTGAACTTTTTCCAGTGTCTTTTCTTCTCTGTGTCTCTTTGTCTCTCCCCAAGCTATCTCTTGGGCTTGATAGAAACAGATACTCTCCCTTGGCTTGGGTTGCAAATATCACTACTGAAAAGGTGATAGACAGAGGAAGACTAGCTGCCCCTCTCACATATTGAGGCTTCACCCACTTTATCAGCCAAACATCATCGTGAGGGCTACTTGCACACCTTCTCCTCCCTCTCCTCACGTGTCTGACGTGTCCTTCACTCTTCCTGTGAATTCCCATTTCCCTTTTTGATTTAAAGCTCACAGAGTTGAACTTGACACACTGTTTTGCTATTTCTAAGTGGCTGAGGCATGCTGACGACCTCTAATCTGCCATCTTGGAAACAAACAAAATAACCCAAAACTCTGTAGTGTATTTTAATAGTGATTTGTTTTCAGTATCCAGTGATATAAGTTTAACTTATTGGAAATCATTTACATGGAATAGTTAATCACTGATTTACAGAAATTAGGAGTACTTAAGGAGTTGAAACATAATGCCTACTGATATTTTGCATGCCAAAATTTCTGAGAAATTTGTGTCTGCAATGTTCTCCTTTCTTTGGCAAAAAGTAAGTTCCCATTAGTTAGGAAGTACCTATTTTTTATTTCTTTAATCACATATAATATTAATTGGTAAATATATGATTTACTAATATAATAGAATGACATGTATTTAAAATCATATGAACAGCTTTGAAATATTATCATTAACAGAAAATCATATTGTTATATGGGTCATCTGACTCACTTGTTTGTAAATTTGTTTACTACATCATAAATATAATCCGATTAAAACTGAACACTAAAAAAACACGAACATGAAACATTCATGGAGATATAAACATAATCCAATTATACTGATATCATTATAATGTAAATATCTCTTCTTATAGCATTATAATATAATTTAATTATATAGATTTCAAAACTGAATGTTTTTTAGTTGGCTGGTATAAAGTTAAAAATAAAGAAACCGCAGGGAAAAAAACAAATGAATCAGCAAATTTGGATGAATTAGACTTAATTGAGCCATCAGTTGATCCATTTCTCTGAGAGACTTACATTTCCTTCCCTTATTTTGCAGCACTATTGATGGCTTATTAGATGTTAGTAGAAAAAAACTATACCTTATTTATTATAAAATAATATATTTTTCAGCTATATAAAATATTTATTTTTAAATTACATATTTTATTGCTAGCACTAAATTTGATAGGCTACAGAAAACCAGACATGCAAAAATTAAACAATAGTGCTTTCTTCAAATAAAATAAAATTTAAAACTATTTTTCTTTATTCAATAGTACATAAAATCAAACCTCCCTACCTCATCCCCATATAGTTAAGAGTATTTTTATCTATGAGATTATTTTCTGTAATGTCAACCACATTTTGACTAAAATAAAAATTACAGAATTTAGATGGATAGAAAACAGGACCTTCATATAAATTTATCTCTAGGATTGTTTAATGTTCATGTTTTTTGGTGTCCATTTTTAATTCTAATCAAAATAATTGTATAATTTTAGGTGAGACCAATAATAGGCTATGACAAAAATAATAGATTGTAATATTATTGAAATGTTAATACCTAATTTCATGGTATGAGTAAATGGAGAATTTAATTTATATTTAGGTGGTCCAGCTTATTTCAGGTCAGAAAAAAAAAAGATGATGAATAGCAATAATTTTTGTCATGAAAACATCAAATGCATGTGGGATGGTTTATCTCTAGGATTGTTTAATGTTCATGTTTTTTAGTGTCCATTTTTAATTCTAATCAAAATAATTCCATAATTTTAGGTGAGACCAATAATAGGCTATGACAAAAATAATAGATAGTAATGTTATTGAAATGTTAATATCTATTTTCATGGTATGAGTAAATAGAGAATTTAGTTTACAGTTAGGTGGTCCAGTTTATTTCTGGTCAGAAAAAAAAAGATCATGAAGAGCAATAATTTTTGTCATGAAAACATCAAATGCAGGTGGGATGGTTTTAAGTTTTAGAACCTTCCAACTTATTTGCAAAGACCCATTTACAAGCCGATTTGTATTTATATGTACACTCTTTTTGTGCAAAAGTTTTAAGGCTGCTGGCTTATCATAAAAGTTATAGAAAATGAGATAGTAAAACAAAAATAGAAAATCATAGTCAAAGGAGAAAATAGCACACTCACACAACATACATCTCAATGCCTTTTTTATGCATGAGCTTCAAATGTGTCTCTAAGTTTTACAGAAAAAAGACACAAAAGGATAACTTAAGCAGTTATCTAGTTTTCATTTTTTGTAGAGATGATGAATACCAGCTCATTAGGAGAAAAACTATCATTGAAATTTTGAATGGTATTTTTCATCTGCAGCATTATGTAAAGGAAGAGTGATGTAAGGATAGGGTATATCCTTAATACTTCCAGAAAATGTATATCATCTTCACCTAGTATTTTTTATTTTCTTCTAACAATATTAGGTAAATGTTGAGAAAATGACATTAATATGTAAACACATAAAGAGCATGACTCTCTTACTCCTTACTGATCTGTTGTAGGAGCATAGAAAACCTTAAGGCCTGGAAAACTTTTAGTTTTGTAAATACTGGTTAATAATTTTTGTGTGTGTGAAGGATCCAGAATGCTGAGCTATTTATTTTAAGATAGGGGAAAAGTCAGTGTTAGACCAGACTGACTATTAGAAAGAAATGTCAGATTTATTTATTTGGTTCCTCTGAGACATGTACCCTTTTAACAATTACAGACCTGCAGGTAATTTACTTGATTTCCTTGGAACATTTTGTAACTTGTTTTTAAATTACAGATACAGATATAAGAAAGAAGGTAATGGTTCAGATGAAAAGACAGGTAAATTGTGAGAATGGAAGGAGTGAGTGATAAGAAAAGAGAAGAAAAATAAACTAAGGCAAGGAGTAAAACGAGCAAAGACTAAAGAAAAATAGAGTTTGATAGCAAGTGAAGAGAAAAACAGTAAAAAAAAAACAAATAAATGAACAATATGATTCATGTTTCACTTACTACTGTATTTCCACTGTACTGAGCAAATTCAGAGTAAATTTTATGCCTAAACTTTCTAAGATAACTATCCCTGAAACAGTAGAAATAGGTCCAATAGACTTTAGATATTGCAATTATCAGACATAAACATAAAATAAATATGTTCAGTACAGCTGAAGTATTAGTATATAAGATTAAAATTCTGAGAATAGAGCATGAATTTTTTTTAAATGAAATAAAAAAACAATGGTGCAAAGTTTAAAAATCAATGATAGATTAGCTAGCAGATTAGACACAGTTAAAGAAAAAATTAACACATTTATGATAGATAAAATAAATTGTATAGAATTCAGTTCACAAAAACAGAAAATATGGAAGAAGTTTACATGAAGGATAGTGTGATATATTTTAACATGTCTCAAATCAGCTTTAAACAGGGATATAGAAAGGGAAAGAAGTAATGCTCAAAAAGATAATGGTTGATTTTTTTTCATTTTTGTTAAAAAAGGTATTAATCTTAAAATCCAGAGGCACTCAAAAGATCCAAGTCATCCAAAGCTGGTATCTAAGGACAAAGGAAAACATATATATCCTCACCAGTCATTTGTATCATCCTATATTTCCCATTTACTCTTTTGTGAGGTCACTCCACTTTCCTGGTCTCTAGGTAATGCTCTCAATCATTGTTGCTTCCAATAAAACTGTTGACAGCTATTGTAATTTGTGGCCTTTTATCTGGATGTAGTCTGGGCCCACTAGTCTTCCAGTCTATCCCCTCTGCTTCTCCCTGGTTCTGCAAATACCAATTTTCTTAGGTAAGTCTTCTATTAATATATAGTTCCTAGTTAAGTTGTACATTCCACCGATCCTGACTCCAGGTCTTCTCATTTCTAACTTCACTCTCATTTGAAGATCAGCTCTCTCTCTCTCCCATATCCCAGCTATGTTTTACTTTTCTTCTGAGAAACTGGATTCCTTGGGAAAAAACGAGGAGTCAGAATCTCTTAATCAGTCTCTGCCTAAATGTGCCCTTCTTGCATTTTTATAATGCCAAAGTTACACTGTGTTGGTGTAGGTTCCCAGGATTTCACCGGGAAATAATCTCAAGTCTCTTCATATCGGCTTTCTTCTCATTTTCTTTGGCCTATAATGTCTCACACCCCTTGTTTCTAGGAAGTACAAACAAGGTCTAGAAAGGGAGAGCCTACATATGTGAGGTAATTAACTAAAGCTCCATTATTCAGTCTCATTGTTAGAGAGGTTGCAAAGAGAAAAATAAGCTGATTCCCAAGAGAAAAACATAAGGAGGAATGTGACAAATATTTTCCATATGGGAGAAACATTAGTGAGTTCATTGTTCTCTCTTTGTTTCTTATTTATGTGTATATTTTACATAGCCTTCTTCTATTTGGAAGCTAACACAAATGAATTTCAAATTATCAGAACTTTCATAGGGATATGTATAATAATTGTTCCCCTATGAATGGAAGTCAGTCACTCATATGATATAAATTAAGGCAAATATTTTAGGGAAAATATATTTTAATTAACTCATACATTTTTATTATGTAATTCTTATACTTGATTCTTATACTTGGGTTCTTAATAAGTTACTAAGTGTTCTTCATAAATGTTTGATGTTTACAGGAATTCATGAAATGGCATCTTGTTTACTTGATGTAAAATTTACTTATAATCTATTATTGATCTCAAAAAACAAAGAAAGAATATTTTATGCTATCTCAAACCTACAATATTTGTAGTTTATAAAATATTAACATATATATAACAATTTACATACTATTACATAAAATGAGGTTTATTCATCATAATAAATCAAATTACATGAAATTTATGAATTATTTTATAAAAACTAAGATATCATTAATGGAAAAAACCTGGTAAAGTAATAATTCAAATATATGAGAAACTAACCTTTTAGAAAACCTATGAAATTTAAAATTATTTAAAGTACTATTTATTAACACTTATAACCAGCAACTATTTTATGTATATCAAAATATTTTTATTTTTCAAGCATCTTAAGCTAATTATTGGGATAGAACATTCTAATCTCAGAGAAATTTTTTAGTTTTCATAAAAATCACATTTTTGTTATTAAAATTGAAATCCCTAATCCTGATCTGGCTTTGAGGTAATATTCATCATTTTCCCATTTAACATTTTATCTTAATAAAAATGTGCATGATGTCTGAAATATCACTTACTAAATTCTACGCAGTGTAATTTTATTACAAATAATAAGTAGTTAGAACTTAAAATAACTGATACATTCTTACCAGCTTCAAGAAACCTTATAACAAAACTAAAGTCCTATAATTTCAGATATAACCCCCCTTTCCAGCAACAACAAAAATATCATTAAAGTTTTACCACTGGTTTATTCTCTACATAATGAATGGATACTTTACAAGAAACATTTTGCCAACTACAAATTATGACTTCTTTTCATCAGGAGTAGGGCATTATAAGGGAGAAGGATGTGAAAACGTGATGAGAGTATTGGAAAAGAGAATGAATACAATGGGTAAGGAAGATAATACAATACAATTTTGTAAGTGATGTTTTATTATGAACATTCCCACAATTCAGTAGTTCTTGACATATTTTTCTTTATAGTAATAAAGCCACAGACTCTTATTTTTACAGAGCTTTGTAATTCTTTTGATTCTCCTTCTGAGAAGATTCCTGCTTGTATGGGAAAATGAATGTTTATAGTCTGAATAACTACACAAGGTGACTGTATTGAGACTAACATCTACTTACTATAGCCTCTGTTCTCAGGAATGCCAAAAATATTCTACTTTAAAATAATAAAAAGGCAATTTTTAGTGTACAACACTAGAGATCCGTATCAACTATCTGATATATTTGAAAGTTTAAACATGCAAAAAATAATGATTATTGTGATCAGTTCTCGTGAGGAACTTTATAATAACACTGGGGATGAGATGCTTATTTTCTCCAATAGTATTATTCTCTTTCTCTGTGTGTGTGTGTGTGATTGTGTGTGATTGTGTGTGTTTGTGTGTGTGTGTGTATCTCTCCCTCTCTTCCCTAAGCTATGATTTTCATTTAGATATGTCGTTTTGTGTTTCCAATTTCAATGGAAGTGTGATCCAAATGAATGGCCTGTAGGTTTAGAGATTGACTTTAAATACATCTAGTTTAATCTCTAATTTTAAATTTAAAATTTTATGAATTAATTGTGTATACAACCTCAAAATGAATCATATTTAGCAAAGAAATTTCTTGTGTTCATCTGCATTTGATTTTCAGACTATCTGATTGATAGATAATATATACTTTTTAAAAATTATGCATGTATGAAACATCATCTAAACTCAAAGAACTCAAAATAATAAAATAATGTAATAGATTCTCTATTTTTAAGCAATTCTATTATAAAGAATTAAGTATTTCTTAATTCTTTATAAACCATGTATCATATCTTGTCTCTTTATTAGATTTCTTATAGTTTCTTAAATCTTAAATTGTGGAAATTATAACGTTAACTAATGTAAGATCTCAAGTCAATTGTTTAATCCTAAATTTAGTGGAGAATATTGGCACATAGAAAACATAAATTTTATTTGCTATGTTCAAACACATTTTTTTGAACTCAGAAAGATTTTATCTGAAAAAATTGTAACACCCTTTGCACAATAAATTTTAAGTAGATAAGCAAAATATTTAAATATATCAGATAATGTGGATGAAGGTAAGTTTAATTTTTTAATATTAAACTTTTGTTCTTAATTAACTTATAAGTATTCCTTTTGTTTCTTAGATAAATATCTCAAACCTAACAATCTTTTAAAATGTGCTTATAGTTGGATTAAGGCCTGTCAAAATTACTATTTTGTGTCTAATGTTTTTATTTGCCCTCACTCATACTAGAAACTACCATTAATAATGGGAAGTACTGCATTTATATAATACAGATTATAAAGGTTATTAATTGGATTCCCAACCTTTTGTATACATATGTCACAATCCAGAATATTCATCTCTTTAAATAAAATATTATTTTAAGATTCAATACTGCATATTCACTGTGATAATGAATATGCACTGACAAAAGCTCCTCATTTTGTAACAAGCATATGAATATAAAATATTTTAATAGTATGTTATACACATAACCATATAAAGACTATATGTTTGCTATCTATGTATTCAATTCTGACTTTTCTTAGGAACAGATAAATTAGGAGGTCCAGTAACAATTTTCCCTTTGGTTTTAATCTCCCTTGCAATTAGTTATGGCCAAAAGAGTAAGCCTTGGCCACTGATGTATGGAGATAAGTGATGTAAGCCTTTTTCAGGACTATTCTAACACAACTTGACACATCTCGTACTCTATACTGAGTTTGCAGTTCCCCCTTCCTGCTGAATTGAGGATGACTCTCGGGGAGATATTGGAAAACAAACTTAAAGAAGAAGCATATTCTTCATTCATGAGACAATGAATCCACAAAGGGCGATATATCAAGCAGCACAAACCTCTTCCCACCAACAATTAGAATTTAGTGAAAAATAAAATTATATTAAGCTTTTGATATTTTGGTGTTATCTGTTATGGGGGCTAGTGTTAACCTAACACGAATAAAAATTACAAATTGTTTACCTTATGTGTATCTACGCTCCTTTCATGTTTTACAGTTTCAACGGATATTCCTTATTTGATCAATTATTCTAGAAGAAGGGGTAGCTATTTTGTGTTATGACCTTATCTAAGAATAGAGATAGTAGGGACATAGTTGACTATGAATGTAATCATTTTTGGAGTGGTGGATGTAGTTGTGATTTTTATTTTTCTCATATGTTGACTAAATGGGTTACAATAGAGGAACATAAAAAAAGCAACATTTACTGAACACCTATTATGTGAGGATTCTATGTGCCATTTGGTTAGCCTGATATTAAACACTTATTATTTTGTTTCATTCTCATAGAAATCCACTTACATGTGAATAACCTGAGGTTTCCAGAAACCTTAAATAACTTGTAAATGGAGGGCCAGAGTGGAGTTACATCGAAGAGTCAATTATATGGTCATTATAATCTATTCTGAAAATATAAAAGTTAAGGATACATAATACTATTTTACCATTGTTTTGTGGATTTTTAAAATGTGTTGTAATGATTTTGCTTGTAAAAATTTCCTTTCTTCCTTAGTTTTCTATTTTAACATATATAAAAGAGTTCTAGACATTTTCTTTTTCTTATGATATTTGTAAAATATCTGCTCTTTAAATATCTTGCTGCTTTCTGCAAAGCTTGACTGTTTTTAATTGCTGGCTGCCATTCTTCAGCTGATAAACAGTTTCAGCATCATTTAGCTTGGTAAGCATTTGAGTTTTATTTTTTATTTTTTTATTTTTGGTATTGCATAAAATGTGGAATTTGTAAAGCTCATTA
This sequence comes from Gorilla gorilla gorilla, assembly GCF_029281585.2. Lineage (NCBI taxonomy): Eukaryota > Metazoa > Chordata > Mammalia > Primates > Hominidae > Gorilla > Gorilla gorilla. The sequence continues at coordinate 177,682,719 of NC_086017.1, forward strand.
TGTAGAATGATTCATTTCACGGAAATTTCAATTTGCATCACTCATCTTTAATTTGCATCTAGCACCAGCACTTAAGAACATACACTGGATATACTCTGCAGGTCAGAGGATACATTTTCAGTGATCATCTTAAAAGCTTTAATTAATATGCACATGAATAATATTTTCTCTTCACAAAATAATATCCTAAGGGAAATTGACTAAAGATAATATTGGTACTCAATTTCAATATCTAATTCCAGCTTAACACTTAATTTTTAGACAGCTATCTGTATGTGTACTTATTGTCTACATACAAGAGAAAGGACACCAATAAATATTTATTTTACAGTAATTCTGAAATTCATATAGAAGCCCTAAGGACCTTGGTTTCAGAGTCTATCCTTATCTTCCTACTCCACCCTCTTCCCATTACCATTTTGAATTATTAGGTTGTTCAATAAATAAGGCAAATGCTTGAAAGTTTGACACCAATCCATACTAATGACTGCGGTTGCACATTGGAATCCACTTGAATTGATATTTCCTTTGTGTTGACATTACTCTACACAGCTTACAGGCTTGGCTGGTAAATGTTCAAGTAGGTCATTCTTCATCTGCATCTGTTTCAGTTTCTCTGTCATAATTAGAAAACAAAGAGAGAAGAGCAGACTCAGCAAATTGAACAAACTAATTAAAAGGCAAACATAGAGATTATTTTCCCCATTCATGTGAAATTACCAAATTTCTTTAAAAATGCAACTATTTTAATAAGAATATGAAACTATAAGAAAACAGATTTTTCAAAATTATCAAATGATCTCTGATTTTAATTTTCTTTGGTTATTATGAAGAAAGCTTTAAAGCAGTTTCATTCTCATGAAGAATTTAATTCTTATACATTTAAACATAACCAAGTTATTATAGTTCCCAGAGAGATGCCAACTGCTTACAAATTGTTAAATATTCACATACAGGTATACACCTTGATGAAATGTTATGCCTCAAAATAAACCAGTTAACATGAATGTGAGAGCTGTCTGTGTATAAAGAGACAAGAAACTGAATTAGAAACTTTAATTTAGTCAAATAATTCAATAAATGTTTAATGAACATTTATTTTTATAATATACCATGTATTATATAAAAACAATTTCCTTTTATTTCTATTAGCTAAATATCTGCCCTGATTTATTTCATTGGTTTTACTTTGCAAGGATCTCAAATATGTGTACTGCATTTCAATTATGCTCTGCATGTATCATTTACTTCAAATCATGTTTGTCCTTTTAAAATTTTATTAAGATTATTTTCCCTTTTCATTCTCTACTTTATTTACTGTACTTGTTGTGGTGTGCATTTTGTTCTTATTTTTTTCTTAAGTTAGCCTTTATTTCTGAAGTGGGTTTTTATTTATAAAATGGCTTTTTTTCCTAGTATTTTCTGATTTTTGTCAGTTCTTATTTTTTCTGCCTCTTATTATTTAGATGTCTCTGAGCAATCTTATTTTTTATCTTTGTTATTATTTTGATATATTGTTTTGTTAATTTACTTTTTTGCATTTTAAAAATTAGATGATCATTTTTATATGATTTGTAGCCCCTATTCTTCTAATGTTTTTAGTTTTTCTTGTAAAAAAATTGATTAAATTTTATTCTTTCTCAGAATAACTTTGAATAAATCAATTTTCTTCCTCATGTTTGGATAATATTGGCTTCATGTGAAGAGAGTGGTAAAGCCAGGCTACTTCCCAAATTTTACAACTTCAGTGTTTGCTTACCTGTTAGCACCATGAACAACTCAAAACGTGAACTTTCTGAGTAGCTAGCTACTTCAAGATCTATTAGTTTTACCCCCACTCCGAATATTTTTGTGGTTGTTTTTATTGTCTTTTGTTGTATCTTGACGACATTGAAATCACAGAAGAATGAGCAAACAGAAAGGAACCAGAGTTGGTTCAGAGTGGAATGCTTTAATTAATAATTGATATGGTTTGACTGTGTCCCCTCCCAAATCTCATCTTGAATTCCCACGTGTTGTGGGAGGGACCCAGTGGGAGGTAATTGAATCATGGGGGGCAGGTCTTTCCCATGCTGTACTCATGATAGTGAATAAGTCTCAGGAGATCTGATGATCTTATAAGGGCTAGTTTCCCTGCACAAGTTCTCTCTTTACCTGCTGCCATCCATGTACGATGTGACTTGCTCCTCCTTGCCTTCCACCATAATTCTGAGGCCTCTCCAGCCACGTGGAAACATAAGTGCATTAAACCTCTGTCTTTTGTAAATTGCCCAGTCTCGGGTGCATCTTTATCAACAACAAGAAAACAGACTTATACGATGATTTTGGAATTGGATTGTTTTTATATGTTGACAGAGTTCAAGGTCTGAGTATGGAAGTGGCTGAATTGAAGTGGAATAGAGAAGATGGTCAGTGGTGATAAACATAGTAGGAACATGATTAGACAGATGAATTGATGGAATGTTTGGCTGCTCATACAAGTTGCACAAGTAACATAGCAAAGTTTGGAATTTAAATAAATAGTACAAGTCACATGCCATTATTTGATAAATTGTAGGCACTGGAGGTTCAATGAAGGGCAACAAAAAGGATCAGAGGAGAGCATGGCAGGGTCTGATTAAAATTTTGACATTAGCAATAATCTCTGAATACTATCTGCAGACATAATGGAAAGCATTGACCACAGAAATAAAAAAATCTGCAAAAATCAATACACAGAACATGATGGAAGTGCCACCACAAAGTGGAGTTCTTAATAGCAAGCCATTCAGAGAAAGCATAGAGGTGGAGAGAATATATACGTTAAAGATATGGGGAAATTTCTTTGTTACAGTGCTTAATTCTTAGAACACAATGGACAGGTTAGGAATTCAGGTAGCAGGAAAATTCATAACTTTAAGGGTGATAGATGGTAGATGGTCAGGGACACACATACTTTAGTATGAACTGGTGAAGACAGGAATAAATAGCATGGAGAATTTAGTCTCTTTAAGGAGAGTGGATCCTGAGCCAAGCATCTGGAGGTCCTACTCCAATCTAAACTGATGATTAATAATGTATCTTGAAATATATACAACACTTTACTAATGTAGAACCTATGTAAGCTTAGACAGTTACCCAAATGGTATGAGCTTCAAGTTCTTCATTTAAAAATATGATAATAATATCTACCACATAGAATCATATTATGTCTTGATAATAAGTAGTTATATTATTATTACCTGGCACATAGAATGTGCTTATTAACATGTGTGCTTAAGTAGACCATTAGTCTTTCTTTTTTTATTCCATACATATTAAGACCTCACTCAAGTTATATGGAAACAGTGGGCTGTTTATGTGAAAAGACATGGCATTTTATTTTTATGCAAGTCTTTATTGTTCAGATTATAGGTACTAGGGAATACAGTTTTTGTTGTTTTTGTATTAAAAAGGGAATTCTATGTTGTGGCCTGAAAGACTGAGGTGAATCTCATGTATCATTACTGTAAGGTGTCCATTAAAGTATATAATCAGAAACTTGATTATTTAATTGCTTAAGGCATTCAGCATATGTATTGTCAAAATATTTGTGAGTATCTTTTTAGGATATGATCATCAAAAGGATCTTTTTAGGATATGATCCAATGCAAGCAATTTTAGAAAATTTTACCGACTCTACTAACAAATGTCAAACAGTATAATCATGGGACTACATATGAAAAAAAAAATAATAAATTAGTTTTCTAACTCAAATTTATTAACTCCCATGTCAGCCTAGTTGAAATTTTCCAAGCAGAAATGCTAATATTAGATGTACTAGCTTTCCTACTGAAAGCCACTCAGGGCTCTCTTGCAACACTAGCATCAATTTTTAACAAGCATTGGCAGAATTTTTCATTATTTTGAGATGGGTAGCAGATGATCTACAAATGTTTTTCCAAATTTGCATACCTAGAGAAGTTTCAGTACAGTAATTTGTAAACAATGTTTATACATACAGTACTTTACAATACTTTGCATGATAGCATCATTTATTCAGTTAAACTAATTGCATGGCTTTAGAACAAAGGTACTATGAGTGGGAGGAAACTGGGAAAACAGTATAAGAAATCACTCTCAGTTGCAGAATAACTCATTTATCAAGCTGAACGTCCAGTGCAAATAATGCAGAAACTTAGCAGAATGTATTCTATATTCCACAGCACAAATTCCTTTCTTAATTACTAATTTTTCTCTCATGTTCATTGAAGTATTCCTCATTCCAGAAAATTATTTTTTATGGCTCAGTCACATAAGCCTCAATTCTCATCAGATGTTTACAATACAATTAATACATAATTGATTGAAGTATAACTGCTGACTTCCAATTTATTTTGCATTGTGGACACATTTTCTTGTAAAAAAAATCTCCATTGCCTTATTATTTTTAAGTGGACAATTGTATTTATTTACATTAGGTTACAGGAAACCTTCTATATTTGCATTAAACCCTTATACACACACACACACACACATACACACACACACACTTTCGAAATCTAAGTTCATATTTATGCAGAATCACTAGTAAATGTTTTGCCTGGTTAGATGAAAATTCTTATTGACATTCATTTTCTAATTTGAGACATGCTAAATTGCCAACATTACATAGTACCTAAAGTGACTAAGACTATGCATGTAAAGCACATAATGTTCTACGAATTCTAAATGAGGAATCAAGAGACTAAGGATCTTGATCTCATTTTACCAATAACTATGCCATCCTGAACAGATTTTGTTTGTCTGGTAACTCAGTTTTCAAACTGGCAAAATAAGATGGTTGGAATAAATGATCTCTAAGATTGACCCAAACTTTGGAATATGTTTCTGTTTAGTGGGAAACTGGTTTGGTATACGGCATGATCTCATCACTTTGTATTGCTTCATCTAATTTATTAAAGATTTAGCGCTAAAAATTGCTTGTAAAAATGTGTAAATATAAGCATCTGTTGTTACTAACCCTGCCAAGAGAAAAAACTCAGTGTACAGAAATAAATTGTTTAAAATGCTGGTTGTTTTCATCTAGATAAATCATTAAGTATTGAAATTTTTATTCCCAAGTTATCTTGAGAGATTTCACATACACTTAACCAGATAAAATTATGTTTCAAGTCCGGTTTCAAATTTTTTATATTAGAAATTTAACATATAATTTATACTAACATACTTTGGTGGATGAAATAAGAAAGAACAATCTATACTCTTTTCCAGTTGCTAATTCATAGAGGACTTATTTTTTAAACATATTTGCCTTACTATAAAAGATGAAGAGTCTTGTTCCATGTTTCCCTTTTATCATTAATCTATAAATGAATTTAAATGACTTTGAAGTGTAAAGCTGGAAGTTTCAACATATTTTTAACTTCATCTATTATTTATTTATTTATTGTTGTATTTATTGTTTTATTTTCTTTTTCTTGTTCATTCCAATGGCTCATTTTGCCATAGGGTTAGTGTAAACATAAAGTTAGGCATTACTTAAAACTAAATAAAATACGAATTTGAACGTTGCTTTATTTCTTTCAATATCTTGATGAACAAGGAACTGACTTGATTCTAAGTATTACAGATTAACCCACAGTGGAAATCTTGGCAAAGTTACTCATTAATTGTTCTGCCTGCGTAATTCAGTTGCTTTAAGTATTATGTAATCATCTTTAAAAAACCAACGAAGTCATTGTACGATTAAAAGAATGTTATATCTTTGTAAAGTGAACAGCGAAAAAATATCTCTGGCTATTTGTTTTATTTAACCCTAATTAAGAAATTAATAATTAGGCAAAAGTACAAAAGAACTACAGTATGTAGTCTCTGAAAGACAATCTACAAAGACAATCTACAAACAACATTAAACACTGTTACTTATTGAAGTTTAGTATTCCTTTCTGGCCTTTCTTGATTGTTGACTTTGAAGAACTTACACAGAACATGAAATAATCAAAGTTAAAAACAAGTTAAGAAACAATACTTTTGAGAAGTGTATTTAATATTTATATGTATAATTTTTTTTTTTGAGACGGAGTTTCACTCTTGTAGCCCAGGCTGGAGTGCAGTGGCGTGATCTCAGCTCACTGCAACTTCCACCTCCTGGGTTCAAGTGATTCTCCTGCCTCAGCCTCCTGAGTAGCTGGGATTACAGGCGCACACCACGACGCCTGGCTAATTTTGTATTTTTTTAGTAGAGATGAGGTTTTACCATGTTGGCCAGGCTGGTCTTGAACTCCTGACCTCAGGTGATCCACCTATCTTGGCTTCCCAAAGTGCTAGGATTACAGGCATTAGACACTACACCCTGCCTAATTTTAATAATGTTTTACATGAAAAAGTTATATTCAGTGTAAAATATACCATATCTTTTCTTTTTTGTGGATACTTAAATAAATTTGTCACAAGTAAAATATTATAAATCTAAATCGCAAAAATCTCAGCTTTGTATCATTCTGTAACTCTTGTTACCCAACCCAATCTCTACGTCATAAGTTAGCCTATAGATATAATTAGGCTATTTCTTGTGAACCCTGTTAAAGATGCCTTTCTTCATCAAGACATTGATTGTTTCTTTTAATTAAAATCTTTATAAAAATATAAGATGTCAGTTAAGAAAGATAGAACTCACAATATAGAATAAACAAATATAGCTTGATAACTAGTTCATATAAGCATTTAGGCATACCTTTATGTCTTTCAACTAAAGTAGAAATAGCCCTGCTTTTAACTTTGAATGCATATCTAAAGCCACATACACACACACCTAAACAGTGACACTAAGAAACTTATGGCCTGGCACTCTTTGCTAGTTCCTACAGAATTGCCCCACATGTGAGATCAATAATGGTATAAAGGCTGTTCTCTGTAGACTGAGGCTCAAGAGCCCAGAGATTTGATACAACTCAATACGTCCCCTGATGTAGTCAAGGTTTCAAATTTTAAATATATCAGTTATTGTAGTTTACTAAGTTAGAAAGCTAACTCCAATTTCTCAAAATTTCTCAAAATTATTCCATGCTATTCTACACAGCACATGACTTTGAGGGATGTAGTAGTGTCCGAAAAGATTGACCAAAAATAAACTGCCAATTATTTTTAATTATAGCTACTGTTATGTCTTTATATTACTATAATTTGGGGTAGGAGTATGCATTCACAATGAGGAGCTAGGATTTTTGTAGAATGGAAGTCTCCAGCTCCACTTTTTGCTAATTCTGGCCTTGTTCAAAACTATAAATTTAGTACTTTATTGATTGCATTTTTATGTGTACATCTCAACTCATATTCTTCTGTAGAGAATTCTTTGTATTTTTTGTTTGTTATTGTCCAGAATTTTTTTTCTTAAAATATGGGAATATTCTACCTAAAATACCTTGGATTTCTTCTTCAGTGATTTTATTACAGCCATTACATAAGTAATAACAGAAAATAAAATGCTAAAAGAATTTGAGATTTAACATTGTGTGATTGTGGACATGTTAAATATTCTGTCTCTGCAAAATGCTCCGTGAGGTGTTCTGAAAATATTTCTTTGCAGTGTCGGTGAGATTGTTTTACTGAAATCCTTTGATTTAGATAGGGAAAAGACGTCTTCTGGGATTTAAGATTTAATATTCACATTTAAACATTTCTCTGCACACATTAAAAGACTTGCATGGTTGCATTAAAAAACTCACATGGGTACTGAATTCAAGTCAGTAATTTTAATTCTTAGGATAGTTGTTATGAAAATTACTTTGAAATTTTTAAATATTTAAACTAAAAGGATGCTCACTATGCTATTGATTATAAGAGTGAGGAATGATAGACAATTAGAATGTGAAACAGTAGTAACAAAGATATAGTTCATAAATATACATTAATGAAATACCATAGAATCATTAAATGTTAAATATTTGGAAAATATTTTGTCTATTATTAAGTAACCTAGTCCTTAGGCCATTTTATTGGTATGAAATATACATGCACAGAAATGGTGGAAAGTCTATGAAATACACATTTTAATTGGCTGTGGCAGATTAAAGATGGCCCCAAACTCTGACATTTCTCCCATTGAGTGATGGCATGTATTTCCCCTCCCCCTGAATCTGGGAACACTTTGGGCCTGCTTTGATTATAGAATATTTGATGATTATATACCTGTTTTCCATTCCAGACTTTAAGGTACTGGCAGCTTTTTCCATTTCTTTTTTTTTTTGGAAATCTTGCCTTGAGGGAGGTGGTCACCTGTCACCTGCTACGTTTATAGTCCAACTACCCTGACCACCCTGTTGTAAGGAAGCCCAACTAGCCATGGGGATACACTACATGAAGAGATAACACACACACACACACACACACACACACACACACACACAGACACACACACACAGACACACAGAGAAAGAGGGAAAGAGAGAGAGAGAGAAGATGCTCAATTAGTCCTCAATATTTCCAGACATCCCAACAGGAGCAAGACATGTGGGTGAAGTAGGCTTTAGGTGATTCCAGACCCAACTACCATATAACTGCATTGCATGAAGGACTCCAAGATAGAATCAGCCTGCTGAGCCTGGTAACCCACAGAAGTATGAGACACAATGATAAAACACTGCTTCTAGCATCTAAGTTTGGATGTGTCTTCTTATGCAAAGATAGATAAATAAATGTATGAATATTTACCTTTTAAAACATCAGTTCTTTCCAAATTCTCACAAAGCATTTGTTAATAGTAAATATATTATTTAAAACATCTCTTTAGTTATGAGAGAAGTTGATAGTTACAATATAATATTGCCTCACTTTGTTTTTTAAGTGTAACTCTGTCAGGCTTACTTCATGTCAGTTTTACATATTGAAAACTGCACTCATTATAGACATAACTCAGAGTTGACATGATATTTCCTCTATGGCCACAAGCTATTCTAAGGGACTAGTTAAGGTTAGTGTTGACATGCCTTTGATTTTTTAAAAAAGTTCATATATAATTTTACTGTTTACTGTTAGTGAATATATGAGAGACACTGATTAAAAAGGCAGTAAAATGATTTTTATGAAAACAACTAATTTGGTTCCAGATACTTTTCTAAGCACATTAAACATATTTAATTATTATAGACATCTGTTAACTTAAGTACTATTACTTCATTCATTTTACAAATCAAAAATTGGGGCTTAGAGTAATAAAGTAACTTGGAAAAGATCACACAGCTCATACATAGTGATTTCAACTCATATGAGGATGGACATTCTGCAGTTCATTAGCCTAATTTTGAATGCTGCTTAAATCTCTGTGTCTTACTTACTCATCTCTAAAGAGGGAAAGTGACAATAATCTATCTCACAGGATTGATGTGAAGTATGAGAGCTTTGTAGGAATCTAACTGTAGCATTTTTCATTTGTGTACTATTGCAGGAAGGATTAAATTAGTTAGAATTAAAGCATGTAGAACAAATTCCAGGAGTAGATCCACAGCTGATAATGTTAATAATAATGAGAAAAAATGCTTTAAATAGGATATCAGAAAGGTCCAGAAGAAGAAAATAGCACTTCAGTGTTCACAATAATTGTTTCTTAAGTAATTGCAAGATAATACAACAGGAAAAATATTTTGAGCTAGTTACAGTGATAACTGAGCCCTAGATCAACCAGTTTCTAGCCATGTAAACTTGGAAACGCCACTTCCCTTTTATATTATTTCTTCACTTATAAACAAGACACAAAACCTACTTTCCCTACCTCACAGATTGATAATACAGAATATGTATGTGTATACACATACATGTACACACGCACACACTCTACATAATGTATATTATATACAATTATACATAATAGAGCAAATAATGAGAATATAAATATTCAAATATAAACATTTATAATAAATACATAATATAGTGTTTTAAATATAACTTAAATAGAATATATTTCTATAATATATAAAACAATAAAATATGTAGTAATCATATATGTTATACTAGACTTCATTTTATATATGGAATATTCTGAAGGTAGATATTTTATATAATTATTTATTTTTGTTATATTTATATATTGAATATTCTTAGAGGATAAACCACTATAGAAATATAAAGAATTATTCTAAGTTTTTACTGTAAATTTGAAGGAGTTAATCAGATTTACCTAGAGGAATACATGAGATATTTCCAAAAAAAAGTAAAATCTGGAATACAAATTTTGAGAAAGACTAAATTTAAGTATACTTCTCTTTCAAATCACTCACTATTAGATTCCTTTATGCTTAAAATTAGCAGTGTAGAAGACTGTCAGGGTATATGAACCAGCTTTATTTTCATAGATAACTGTTAATATTTCTTTAGAGAGAATGCAATGTCAAGAACATTATGCAAGAGTGATTGGAATGTTCTCAGAATGAAATCAAGATACCTAAATTAGCCAGACTGTAGAATAATTATATTTTCCTGGCCCTTTTCACAATGCCAACTATATATTTATTCTGTACAATTTTTCCTGTTTTTTTTTTCTGCTGAGACTTGTTAATTTATTACGTAAATTTTTAATGTACTTTGTAATCCTGAAAATAAGACTCAGTAGTCATTGATGAGAGTTGCAGCACATGTCAACAATATCCAAAATATAAAATGCAACTTTTTACACATATTCTTGACAAACTTGTCTACTTAGTTTTATTGGAAGTAAGGATTGTTATAAAGGATTTAATAAGAAAAGTGATCTAAATAAGCACAGGGTGTGAGAAAATAGATACAAGATGAAGATGATATAAGATGGCTTAAAGGGCTGATTGCCAGGCAAATTGAATTTTATAACTACCAATTTATCATTAGAAAAGTGATTTTACATTGTTTACTTAAAGCTCCTAACTCCAATTTTTACATTTATATGAAAATGGAATTTACATATTTTTTCCAAAAGTATTTATTGAATGCCGATCTTTGTAAGTTTTAAAATTGAATTTGTAGAGATTGCAGCAGCGTAGTGAAAGCAAACATGTATACACTGCCTACCATAGAAGGCAGGATGTGGTATATTGGAGATATGCACAATGCTGCAAAAGAATGGTAGAGGAAGAGCTTCATTCCCACAGGAGAAAGCTTCACGTGGATGTGTCCTTAGCTGGCCTGGAGGGGGAAGCTGTGATTTATTTTTAGGTTGAGATGATGTCTTATTATTCTAGGTGTAGGCCAGAACATGGCTGAAGCCCAGTGCAGAGAAAATTATTGTCTTTTCAGGAAACAAAAGAACAGAGCAGAGAGTAAGAATGCTCTGAATAGTTTGTGGGCGTGGATGGAAATAGGGCGCAGAGAATAGGCCGGGTTGATGACTGCCAAAATAACACAGACTCTCAAACTAATCAATGTGTTAAAGCTCCTGTTCTAGATGTGAAACTTTCACTAAGCATTAGTTAATTAAAGCTACCAAACAGTTCGTTAATCCTGATACAAAGTCCTGGGTGGAATCCTCCCTCCAAGTGGGAAAGAAAAGCAGTCACTCTAAGTAATTTTGTTCAGAACTCAAAGCAATTGAGCATTCTAATAGCTATCAATAAATACATTAATATATTTTTTAACCAACAAACTTCCTTTGTAATGTTATCTTTAAAAGAAGAAAACTTCATGCGTTTATTTTGGAGGGGACATAAAAATAATTATTTGAAGTAGAAAGTGTAAGTCCTGCAAATATGAAAATTAATGTTGCATATTTTTTTGTTGCTTTATGAGAAGTGATATAGAAAATAATACGTATCAAATTTAGAATATTTTATTAACTAATATTTATCAGAGAAGATTGCTTTTCAGAAATAGTACAATACTTTAAAATGTATATTTAATACTCATATATATCTAAATTCATCATAAATGCATTGGGATTGTAAATGACAAAACACTGCAAAATCCAAAACAGTTGCATGTGTTTATAGTTAAGAGGAAGTATAACATAAAGATTGTAAAGTGAAATCTATATATACATACATGTGTATATGATTCCTATTTCTTTCTTGTCATACATGAATTTCTTTACTTTGTAAAATTCAATTTTCAGATATTTGGGGTACAAGTACATTTTTGTTCATTGGTATATTGTATGATGCTGAGGTTTGGGGTACAGATGATCTCATTACCCGGGTAGTGAGCATAGTAACATATAGGTAGTTTTTCAGCCCACATCCCCCTTCTCGCCCCTTCTAGTAGTTCCCAGTGTCTATCATTCTTATCTTCATGCCTATGTGTATTTGGTGTTTAACTGTCCTTTATAAGAGAGAAGATGTGGTATCTTATTTTCTGTTTCTGCATTAATTTGCTTACAATAATGGCCTCCAGCTTTATCTGTGTTACTGCAAAGGACATGATTTCATTCTTTCTTATGGCTGCATAATATTTCATGGCATATATGTACCACATTTTCTTTATCCATTCCACCATTGACAGGCACCTAGGTTGATTCCATGTCTTTCCTATGATTGTGAACAGCGCTGTGATGAACATACAAGTCAGTGCATGTGTCTTTTCATTAGAATGATCTGTTTTCCTTTGGGTATAGACACAGTAATGGACTTCCTGGGTCAAATGGAAGCTCTGTTTTAGGTTCTTTAAGAAATCTCCAAAATGCTTTCCACAGTGGTTGAACTAATTTACATTCCCACCAGGAGTGAATAAGTGTTCCCTTTTCTCCACAGCTTTGTCAGCATGTGTTACTTTTTGACTTTTTAATAATAGTCATCCTGACTGGCGTGAATGGTATCTCATTGTGGTTTAGATTTGCATTTCTCTGATGATTAGTGATGATGAGCATTTTTTCATGTTTTTGGCCACTGGTATGTCTTTTCTTGAGATGTGTTTGTTCATATCCTTTGTCCATTTTTTGATGGAGTTTTTTTTTTTCTTGTTGATTTAAATTCCCTACGGATTCTGTGTCTCAGACCTTTATCAGATGCATAATTTGCGAGTATTTTCTCCCATAGTTTAGGTTATCTGTTTACTTTGTTGATAGATGTCTTTTGCTGTGTAGAAGTTCTTTAATTAGGTACTACTTGTTAATTTTTGTTTTTATTTCAATTACTTTGAAAGAATTTGCCAGTAGTTCTTTGCCAAGGCCAATGTCAAGAAGAGTATTTTCCAGATTTTCTTCTAGGATTGATATAGTTAGAGATCTTACGTTGAAATCTTTAATCCATCTTGAGTTAATTATTCTGTATGGTAAAAGGTGAGTATCCAGTTTCTTTCTTCTGCCTATGGTTAGCCAATTATCTCAGCATCATTTATTCAATAGGAATTTCTTTCTTCATTGCTTGGATCAGGTGTTTGTAGGTGTATAGCTTTATTTCTGGGTACTCTCTTTTGTCCCTTTGGTCTACATATTTGTTTTTATGCCACCACCACGCTGCTTGGATTACTTTAGCCTTGTAGTATACTTTGAAGTGGGGTAGTGTGATGCCTCCAGCTTTGTTCTTTTTGCTTGGGATTGTTTTGGCTACTCTGGCTCTTTTCTGGTTCCATATGAGTTTTAGAATACTTTTTTTATAATTCTATGAGACATGATCTTAGTAGTTTGATAAGAAATAACATTTAATCTGTAGATTCTATTGTAGTTCTCCTTGTAGAGCTCTTTCACCTCCTTGGTTAGCTGCATTCCTAGGTATTTCATTTTCTTTGTGGCTGCTGTATATGGGACTGTATTCTTGATTTGACTCTCAGCTTGCACGTTATTGGTGTATAGAAATGCTACTAATTTCTGTGCATTGATTTTGTATCCTGAAATATTATTAAAATCATTTGTCAGTTCCAGGAACCTTTTGATAGTCTTTAGGATTTTATAGATATAGAATCGTATCACCAGTGAAGACAGATATTTTGACTTCTGTTCTTCCTGTTTGGATGCCTTTTATTTATTTGTCTTGCCTGATTGCTCAGGCTAGGATTTCCAGTACTATGTTGAATAGGAGTGGTGACAGTGGGCACTCTTGTGTTGTTCCAGGCTTCAGGGGGAACAGCTTATCATTTGCCTGTTCAGTATGATGTTGTCTGTGGGTTTGTCATAGATGGCTCTTGTTGTTTTGAGGTATGGCCATTTGATACCTAGTCTGTTAAGGATTTTATCATGAAGGAATGTTGGATTTTATGAAAAGTTTTTCTGTGTCTATGGAGATTGTCGTATGGTTTTGCTTTTAATTCTGTTTATGTGGCGAATGAGGTTTATTGATTTGCAAATGTCAACCCAGCTTTACATCCCAGGAATAAAGCCCACTTGATCATGATGAATTAGCTTTTTGATGTGTTGCTGGCTTCAGTTTGCTCATATTTCATTGAGGATTTTTGCCTCTATGTTCGCCAGGGATACTGGCCTGAAGATTTCCATTTTTGTTTTATCTCCACCAGATTTTGGTATCAGGCTGATGCTGGCTTCTTAGAATGAGTTAGAGAGGAGTTCCTGTTTATCAATTTTTTTAATCGTTTCAATATGATTGATACCGGTTATTCTTGGAACATCTGGTAGAATTCAGCTGTGAATCCATCTAGTCCAAGGCTTTTTTAGTTGGCAGTTTTTCTATTACTGATTCAATTTCAAAACTTGTTATTGTTTTTTCAAATTTTTTCTTTCAAATTTTCACTTTCTTCCTGGTTCAATGTTGGGATGTTGTGTGTTTCCAGAAATTTATCCATTTCCTCTAGATTTTCTAATTTGTGTGCATAGAGGTGTTCATAATAGTCTCCGAGGATCTCTTTTATTTCTATGAGATCAGTGGTAGTGTCATCATTGTCATTTCTCATTGTCCTTATTTAGTTCTTCTCTCTCTCTTTTTTCTTTTCTAATCTAGTTAAAGCTACCTATCCCTTGCTCTTTTTTTTAAACTAATCTAGTTAAAGCTACCTATTCCTGATGTGTTGTTATAATTGCAAGAAAGAAAATACTGTACATTAACTTCTAAGTTGATTAGCTTATTAGAGAATGTAAGGATTTATAACATTATGTTATTATTATTATTATATCCAATTGTGTTCCATCCTGAGAGTTGTGGTGAGAAGCCTTTACAGTAATAATATTTTGGCTTTTTCTGGTGTTCTGTTTTGCCTTCTTATTTCTTACATTGCTTTGTGCTAGCAGACAGAGAGAGAATGCCAGTGTAACTCCAGGGGTTGATGCCATTTCATAACTACAAGGCATGGTTCATTACAGATAGGTTATTATAAAAGCAGAAAACAAGTGCCTTCCAAGAATCTAAGTATAGATAATTACATTTTAAAACTACTTACAGTATGTTACTGCAATGGAACTGAAAAGCCAAATGGTAGTTAGAAACAGTTGCTTGGACCCCAGGCAAAGAAACATTTTAAAACTTCCATAATATACGAAGCATTCTCAAAATATGATAAATACACCTTTGTTCACTTGTAACTTTAGTGCTTGGTGTGAAAACTTTGTTTAAACATTTAGAGTGTTCTGTGGACTAAAGGGGAAAAGGTTAAGGGCATAGATCAAATTAGCGAAGATGCCAATTTGTGAAGCTGAGAGCTGGTAATAGAAGACTGCTGAATCTGGGCACATCACCAACTGTTAGCATTTGTTCTAAAATTTTTATATATATATAAATAGCAATCTAAACTCAACGTTACTTATAAGGGAGTCATCCATAAGAATTCTGTAGTTCAGATCTATTATTGGTTATTAGTTAGAAAACAGGTTTCTGCCTCAACAACTTAATGTAAGAAAATAATTCATCATTGTATTCCTATGTCTTTATAACTCCTGTTTCATAGTGGTTACTTAATAAATAATCACAATGATAAAGAAGATAATGATTAATGATAAAATTGATCACAACAGCTACTTTTTATTGGTCACATATTGAGTGCCAGGAACTCCAAAAACATTATCTTATTTAATTCTAAAAACATATCTCCTAAAATGATATCACTTATTCCTTTCTTATAGATGAGAATAGTAAGATATAAAGAAGTTGAGTACCATACCAAAAGTCAAATAATTATCATGCTAAAATTGCAAGATTTAAAAAGAAACATGTCTCTAAACCCAAGTTTCTTCCCCTCCCAAAGAAATGTAAGCTGATTCTTTTGAGTGACAGAGTAGATGGAGGGATGGATATATGAGTTCTAATGTTTATCTAGGCTAATGCATGAGTTCTGTTGTTTAAAGATACAACACACACACACACACACACACACACACACACACACACACACACACACACACACAGTGTTACAATGTAATACTTAAGAAGTGTCCAGGTTGGGCGTGGTGGCTCACACCTGTAATCTCAGCTATTTGCGAAGCCGAGGCTGGCAGATCATTTGAGGTCAGGAATTTGAGACCAGCCTGACCAACATGGTGAAACCCCAGCTCTACTGGAAAAAAAAAAAAAAGCTGGACGTGATGGTGCATGCCTGTAGCCCCGATACTTAGGAGGCAGAGGCAGGATAACTGCTTGAACCTGGGAGGCAGAGGTTGCCGTGGGCCGAGATCGCACCACTGCACTCCAGGCTGGGCAACAGAGCAAGACTCCATCTCAGAAAAAGAAAAAAAAAAGTGTCCATAAGAAGCACCATAATTTAAGAGAGAAGTATTAATCATTTCCAGATATTTTCACACTGCAATATTTTTATGTGTTATTTGTGACTTCTCTGTTCAACCTCTACCAACACAATAGTCCACTCCACACAGGCTCTTTTTGTCTGAGTAGCAGTGCCCCTCCAGGTGGCTTTCAGGGAAAAGCTTCTTTTAAGAAGTCAGTACACACACACTTGTCCATGTTGTCTCTTGTGGTCTGCGCCTGATCAATTAGACATAGGCATGCACTTCTTCTGCCTCATCTCAAAAATACAGTAATTCATATTTGTGTTTGCTTATAATTTACTGTAAAAATTTGAAAACACTGCTTGTTTTAGTTTTAATAAAATTTTGTCTTAATTTTCATTTTACCTAAAAAGGAATATCACAATGAAACTTTTGTTAGCTCCAACTATTCCACACATTTATCCCTGCCATCACCCATATCATTTTAAAAATAATTCTTTCCATTACTTCTACCCAAGGCCATGGTTAAAGAGAGATTAGTGCTGCTTAAATAAAAGGTCCTCAGGTTGTGTGACAGTTGATTGCTTTAAGATCAAATTTTTACCCAAACTGGACTAAGTGAAATTCCTTCTAGAGATTCTGGAATGGGGTTAAAGGATTATAGTTTCTCTGTGGCTAGTTTTACACACAGAAGTGTGAGGCTTGGTCATGTTAATTGATCTGTTTTATCATGAGATTTGGAGGAATGAAAACACCTTACAAAGAGTACATGCGATTTATGAGAGGAACAGAGAAAAGTGAGACCAGGAGGATAAAAGGAAGAGAGAAGAGCCCAGCACTCAAGTCATGAGTTCCAGTTCAATCCTGAGGTCTTTCTATTCTGGGCTATTTTTTCCTATTTTTCCTTGTAACTAGGCTTTTAACTAAGTTAATCCAAATGTGTTCCTATATTTTCAACCGAAGAAGCCATACTGAATATGAGAGAAAATACTTAGAACATGAAACAGAGAACTAGTTTTAAAGAGATACATGTTAAATAATACAAAATATAAATATATTATAGCAAAGCTTTAAAAATAATGTAAATGCTTCAACTTGCATCTTGGAAGATAATTTACAAAATTCTATATTTAAATATGTAACTAATATTTTCTCTAAGCATCAAATCTATGCAAATTAAATGGAATACAAACTAGCATTATGGCAATATAATTAGTATTTGGGGGATAGAAAAAGAAACATGAAATTTCCAAGTAGTATTTCACATAACCAGGGTGTAGTAAGAAGATTTAAAAAAATAAAAAAAATAAATAAACCATTTATAACTTTAGAAGAATCCAAAGAGAAAATATGCCTTGATAATTTGCTGAACTAAAGACTAGTGAGAAGATGACTTTAGTTTCTAAATCATTTCTCTATTCATATTTTATTATTTTACATTTCTCCAGCCATAGAATGATGTTATAATGAAATTTATCCAGTCAGGAGAAGAATTTTTAATTCTTAAACTGAATTCTAATAATTTCTATTTTCAAATCTCCCTTCATACTCCCACATAATGATCTTATCATTCCTGGTAACGCCCTTTATTTTTGTCATTTCCTTGAGAGTAGATTCCATTTTAATAATTATTTTCTGATTTTCTTGCCTTTTTCTGGCCTCATATTGCCCTTCTCTTTTGGCCAAGCTTAGTTCCTTTTATCCTTCCCTAATGAAAAATTGTTGCTACATGGTTTTGTTGCTCAGATTAAAAACTTTGGTGTCATCTCTGACCAGTATCTATCAATCTTTTTTTTTCTCTCTCTCACCTTTTTCTCTCTTACTCACATGCTAACCTTTTGAGCCTTTCTTTGAAATATAGCTGGAATATATCCTGGCTGCTCTCACACTTTTTTCACTATCACTTTGGCCAAAACACCGTTATCTGTGATTAGTGCAGATGATCAGTGCAGCATCATCTTCTCACCCTTGCTTTCACAGCAGCCTTCTTATAATCTGTTTTCTACACAGCAGTCTTTAAAATAAAATTCAAGTTTATTTTTAGTTCAAAATGTAACAAACTTGGAAATCATCACTTCTTTAAGTTGGACACTTAAAAATAACTTACACTGGAACCATCAGAAAACAGGTCTTGAACAAACCACCATTGCAAAATCTTGAAAGACAGGTGAATCAGAGAGTCAAGCTAAAATGTATTTAACTGGAGGAAAGGTCAGTTAAATAGTAATATTAATGAGGTTTTGGACAAACTTGAGAATGGGAAACTCCTAAAATCTACAGTCTTAAGAGAGGGCCCCCACATATTTGTGGGCTTTATTTCCAGGAACTTCATTAGGTTCTGACAATGAAGAGTTGAAAATACCCCATTCTGTGTGACTCATGCAGGAGTGGAATACTCCCAGACTATTCCCAAAAGAAAGGCTCGCTCTACAGGTGAAAGGCATTACCAAAGCCCTGTCTCACTGGGGACAAGGGCATTTCTAGTACTGCAGTCTAATAAAGCATTCCTGTCTCACGTAAGGGGGAAAATAAAGCTAAGAAACATAAGTAAACATAAGCGAACATAACAACTCAGGCACATAAGCCCATCTAATTATAAGATTATGTAAACCATTACCACATGGAACGTTTGCCTTTTTCCCTTTTCTTAGCACAGGTTGGGAAGGTTACTGATAAGCAAAGAGAGAAGGCCAATTGTTCCATGTGGTAATGGTTTATATTTGAAAACATCAGTATTACCTCATGTTGTTTTAATACAGCTGTATATGAATCCATATGGAAACATTTGTACCTATACACATATATTACCTTATTCTGTTAGTTAACAGGGCCTAGAAGAAATGGCACTCCAGTAACAAGAAACATACCTAGTTTCTAGATATTGGCTTCTAATACTACACTTCACATAAAGGAACTAGGGCTTTTTGGAGAAATGGCTGATGCTAGGCTTAGCTGAGAAATTATAAAATGTGAGCTTGGAGCATATTCATTCTTACAGTGACAGAAAGTTGGGACACATTAAAACCAAACAAACGATAACAAAAGTACCATCAAAAACAAACACACATTCACAAATACATATCTGGGGATATGTCAAAGGAATGCAGAAGCCTACTGAAAGAGCTTCCAATAGCCAACGCTGGAAAATTTTGAGTAAAATAAAGTAATATTGGATTTTAATTTAAATTATAAAATAGATATTTGTGAGTCCATACAGATACAAATGACTGAATAAATAAACGGGGAAGAATAAACAAATTATTCCCGCAGAAAAAATCCAAACAATTCTTGCAGATAATTTGTATGCAAGAAGATTTACATCTCAAGCATGGGCATCTCATTGTGACTTCTCTCTAAAAGTTCAATAGACAAAGCAGGGAAAACTGCTACCTTTACATAGAGAAACCTGACAAACACCACTTCAGCCAAGTGATCAAGGTTAATATATACTGGGATTAGTCATGTTGATAGTATGTACCCTTTATATGAAAATATCACTTGACCTCTGAACTTTCTTCAAAAACCCATAATCTGGTCTAATCATGAGAAAAACATCAGACAAATCTTAATTAAGGAGCATTCTATAAAATATCTGACCCGGACCTCTCAGAACTATCAAGGTCATCAAAGTAAGGAATATCTTACAGTCAAACCAAGAGAAACCTGAGGAAACCTGATGATTAAATGTGATGTGGTATCCTGGATGAGATCTTAGGACAGAAAAGGGACATCAGGTTAAGATAAAGAAATCTAAAAACAAAGTATTAAGGGGGCCGGGCGCGGTGGCTCACGCCTGTAATCCCAGCACTTTGGGAGGCCTAGGCGGGCGGATCACGAGGTCAGGAGATGGAGACCACGGTGAAACCCCATCTCTAATAAAAATACAAAAAATTAGCCGGGCGTGGTGGCGGGCGCCTGTAGTCCCAGCTACTCGGGAAGCTGAGGCATGAGAATGGCGTGAACCTGGGAGGCGGAGCTTGCAGTTGAGCCCAGATAGCGCCACTGCAGTCCCACCCGGGCGAAAGAGCAAGACTCCGTCTCAAAAAAAGAAAAACAAAAAAAACAAAAACAAAAACAAAAAACCGAACACCGCATGTTCTCACTCATAAGTGGGAGTTGAACAATGAGAACACATGGACATAGGGAGGGGAACATCACACACCAGGGACTGTCGGGGGGTTGGGGGCTATGGGAGGGATAACATTAGGAGAAATACCTAACGTAGATGAGGGGTTGATGGGTGCAGCAAAACACCATGGCACGTGTATACCTATGTAACAAAACTGTACGTTCTGCACATGTACCCCAGAACTTAAAGTATAATTTAAAAAAGAATTTTTTGACTATTGTGAGCGCTGCTTTGATTCTAGTTTGTGGACCAGTGCTGGCATATCATAATGCTTACAAATATTTGTTGAATAATGAATGAATAGTGTATTGAATTGAATTCAATTATTTGTGTGAAACAGCACAACTATCCCTAGGAACTGTGGGATACTAGAAAAAGCTAGTATCTATAGCTTGAAATATATTGATCAACATAGGTGTTAAAAGTAAAATAAGTAAAGATCTAAACCAAATATTGATAATTTTAAGTAACAAATTGTATATATTGACACAAAATTATGGAGAATTAATGATCTCAATCAACACTATGTATATTAAAAGTTATAAATAATCTTAATCTCATGTCTTATCACATACTAGTCTATTACTAAGCTTTTTCAACTTCGTCATGGCAGGTAGCTTATTGATACATAAAGCATTCAGCATTCAATAAAAAAAGGATTATAAATTTTCTTCTGCAGTATACACAGCATCCTCAAAATAGATTTTTCTGATACTTAAAGAGATTTCTGACAGAAATGCTAGCACTGACGTACATAGTATATATCATTTCAGGCTCTGCTGTGATTTATATGGACTTTAATCCAACCTTATTTTGATTTATGTTTAAAGTGTTAGAAATGAAATTCAATGATTTTCTCAGATATAAAACTTATTAACCACCTTGAAACTCAGGACAAGTTATTTGTTGGACTTAAATGCTGCTAGCCACAGTCTTTTTGAATTGTTATGATATGTGACTAAGAACTACTTCAGGGCATAATGCATCCAAAGAAGTAGAAACTTACATTGAATTAGAAATAAAAGTAGGAGAAAAAAAGTAAAGTTAATGCTATGTATTTACATTTTAAATTGAATAAGGATCTATAATACTCCAGCTAAAAAATTCAATTTTTGTCAATAGTTATACATATGGTTCACTTTATGATGTAACTTAAACCCCACTGGTAGAGTGTTGCTAAAACGTAAGGCCTATTCAAGAGGTATTTGTATTTAAAAGACTCTTTAATTTTCTGCATATTACAATGCTTTGACATCTTAAAATATCTTTATGTCTGGGAAAAGACTGCCTTCCTGTGGCTAGACAATTCTTAAAAGTAGCAAAAGGCCTAACTGGGAGTATATCTCTAGTATGCAAACTAACCAATCTAGAGCCGTATCTCCTCTCTCTGGACCATATTCATTAGTCTCTATCATCCCCAGCACATTTGTTATAATTAATAAATGACATTGACACATCATTAGCACCCTAAATCCATAGTTTACATTAGGGTTCACTCTTGGTATTGTACATTCAATGGGTTTTGACAAAGACATGACATATATCCACCATTATAATACAGAAGAGTTTCACTGCCCTAAATATTCCCTGTGCTCCTCCTATTTTCCTCCCCTTTCAAAATACCTTTGACAACCACTGATCTTTTTACTGTCTCCACAGTTTTACCTGTTCCAGAATGTCATATATATGTAATCACACAGTATGTAGCATATTCAGATTCATTTCTGTCATTTAGTGCAATGCATTTAAGTTTCCTCCGTATATTTTCATGGCTTACAAGATCATTGTAACTTAACGCTGAATAAACATTTCATTGTAAGGATATATTATAGTTTATCCAGTTATCTGTTGAAAGACATCTTGGTTGCTTCCAAGTTTTGTAAATTATGGGTAAAGCTGCTATAAACATCAGATGCAGGTTTTTGTGTGGGCATACATTTTTACCTTATGTAGGTAAATACCAAGGAGTGTAACTGCTGGATCTCTTGGTAAGCATATGTTTAGCTTTGCAATAAATTGCCAAATTATCTTTTTAAGGAATGGTATAACCCATCATCAATAAATGAAAATTATTGTTCTACATTCTTGTAAACATTTGGTGTTCAGTGTTTGGTGTGTAAAGTATCTGGTTTTAATTTGCAATTTTGTAATGATGTATTATGTTGAATATTTTGATATGCTTATTTGCTATTTGTTTGTCTTAAATTGTAAGGTATTCAGATCCTTTGCCCATCTTTAATTTTTTAAAAATTAATTTGCCCATAATTTAATTTTGTTGTTGAATTTTAAAGGCTTTTGCATATTTTGGATAACAGTCATTTTCAGATGCATTTTGCAAATATTTCTCCCAGTTCGTTGCTTGTCAGCTCATTGTCTTAACAATGTTTTTTACGGAGCAAAAGTTTTTAATTTTAAAGTAGTTCATGTCATCAATTATTTCTTTTAAGGGTAATTATTTTGGAATTGTATCAAACTATAGTCATCTATATTTTCTCCTATGTTATCTTCTAGAAGTTTCACAGTTTTGCCTATTATCTTTGGGTCTATAATCCATTTTAAGGTTTTTTTTTTGGCAAAAGTTAAAGGTCTCTATCTGGATTCATTTTTTTATATTTTCAGTGTTTTTTGTTTTGGTTTTTTTTTTTTGGCATGTAGACATCCAGTTGTTCCAGCACCATTTGTTGAAGAATCTATCCTTTCACCACTGAATTGTCTTTTCACCATTGTCAGTGATCAGTTGACCATATTTATGTGGGTCTATTTCTGAGCTATCTATTTTATTCCATTGATTTATTTGCTTATTCATTCACCAACACCTCACTGATTTGATTGCTGTAGATTTATAGTAAATCCTGAAGTTGCATAGTGCCAGTCATTTGACTTTGTTTTTCTCTTTCAGTATTGTAATATTGACTATTCTTGGTCTTTGGCATCTCCACATAAACTTAGTTTGTTGATATCCACACAATAACTTGCTAGGATTTTATTGCGATTGCATTGAATCTATACATCGTGTTTAGCAAACTGACATCTGTTTCTTTTTTTGTTTTTGTTTTCGTTTTTTTTTTTTTTTTTTTTTTGGAGACGGAGTCTCGCTCTGTCTCCCAGGCTGGAGTGCAGTGGTGCGATCTCGGCGCACTGCAAGCTCCGCCTGCCGGGTTCACGCCATTCTCCCGCCTCAGCCTCCCAAGTAGCTGGGACTACAGGCACGCGCCACCACGCCCGGCTAATTTTTTGTATTTTTTACTACAGACGTGGTTTCACTGCCTTAGACAGGATGGTCTCGATCTCCTGACCTCATGATCCGCCCACCTCGGCCTCCCAAAGTGCTGGGATTACAGGTGTGAGCCACTGCACCCAGCCTCTGACATCTTAACAATATTGAGTCTTCCTATTTATAAGCATGGAAATCTCTCCATGTATTTTATTCTTTGTTAATTTCTGTTGTATAAGACAGTAATCGACTTTTTAATATTAACTTTGTATCCTGGAATCTTGCTATCATCATTTATTAGTTCAACAAATTCTACTGTAGATTAGATTTTCTACTAAAATAATCCTATAATTTGTGAACAGTTTTATTTTTTCCTTCTGAGTCTGTATATCTTATATTTCCTTCTCTTGTCTTATCACATTAGCTAAGAGTTCCAGTATAATGTCGAAAAGGAATGGTGAGTGGTGACATTCTTGCCTTGCTCCTGATCTTAGTAGAAAAATTTCTAGCTTCTCATTACCAAGTATGATGTTATCTGTAGGATTTTTGGTGTATGTTCATCAATTTGATGAAGTTTCCCTTTATTCCTATTTTGCTGATAGTTTTTTATTATGAGTGTTAACTATTGTCAAAGGTATTTTTCTGTATTTATTATCTGATTTTTCTTCTTTAGCTTATTGATGTGATTAATTACATTAATTGATTTTTGACTGTTTTCCCAGTCTTGCAGACCTAGAGAATCCCACTTGGTCATGGTGTATAATTGCTTTTATGAGTTTCTGGATTTGATTTGTTAATATTATATTGAGGATTAATATATCTATATTGATGAGAAATTGTAGTCTCTAGCAGATTCTGTTTTGAAGCAATAATATGACCAGTTTTAGGCAATGGTATATAATTATCTAAATTAACTATAACAATCATATATCTTATTTTACTATCTTCTTTTGTGAATAGACATTGTCAGGTGACTTATTAAGACAAAAAATTACTGAGGAAATTTCTTCTAGAGACTTTTCTTTAGTTATCAATAGAAAATATGTGACCCCTCTCAGACCTTGGTCCTGCCTGCTTTCACATTCTTCTTCACTGAATGCAGGTATGGTGCTTTGAAGTAAGGTAGCTACTTGAGATCATGAGGAAAAGGCCTAGCAAATGACAAATATTAGTTATGTCATTTTTAATACACTGATAAAATGCAAAACAAAAAGCATTAACTCCAGGTTTCATTATGCCAACAAAATAAAAGTACATTGTTTAAGCTACTGTTAATTAATTTACCTGTTTACTTTCAGATAAACACATTTCTAGTAGTTCAGCTTCCTAAAAACATCAGTTCCTTTATTTCGAGGGAACTAATGATTTTGAGTTATATTTGAGAGTGTCTGTGTGTTTTACAAAAGAAGACCAGGAAATAATAACTTTCTAGCATGCATTATTTATAACAATACATTATGTTATTCAGCAAGTATTTACTTAGTACTTACTGTATACAGCATTAGCACAATGTCTTGAACCTGGAGTAAGAAATCAGATTGTTTTTAATATTAGTATTAGTATTCCTATTTTTAGTATTTTTAGAGTGGCACTTTCAGATTTTCTTTTTAATTTACTAATATTTTAATAATACAACTTACAGTCATGTTTTAGAATCAAAGTAATTTCTATTTAAGTAATTAGATTAGAATAAGTCTGGAAGAAGATCCGTTAAGCCACCAATTTCCTACATCCATTAAGCTACAATTTCATTTGTAGAAAGAGATACATTAAGTGCCAATTATATTCACTATTTTAAGTTTTGGGTTTACTGCAACAAACAGAGCAGACAAGGCGCATGCATTTTACAAAATTTACAATATACTAAGTGGAAAGAGGCAAAAAAAAAAATTGATCAATAATTTCAAATAATATTGAGTGATCAGTAAAACATTAAGAAAAAGTTTTAGAACTGGCAAATTAGAGTTACTTTAGTTAGTATGAAGAAATATGAAACTATATTGTAGGAGTAAATTAGAACTGTCTTTGATGTCACAAAAAGGTACTCAAATTTCAAAAAGATGAATATATTCTCAGCTAGTTTCATCTTAATGAGCCTTGTCAAACTGGTTGCTCACAGATGAAATATCTTGCATTCTTACATTAAATCATCTGGTTTGGAGTGGAAATTTTATGAAATATTTTTGGAAAACTTACTAAGATACAGGATTATTTAAAGCTCAGGACTAGAGAATCAGGTGGTATGAGCTCAACTCACAGCCTTGCAGTAATGAGGTATCTCTCCTTAGGCAATCATTCTGCTCAGTTTTACAAAGTTTTGGAACATATGCAAAACTAAAGAATTGGGCCAATGATCTTTAATATCCTTTATGTTCAAATTTTGAAGCTTCCTTTAGCTCATGATTTGAAAATAATGATTCTGCTGAGAAATTCAGCATATGAATATCAAAATATCCTCTATAAAATTTCTGATATAAAGCTTGAATAATTTACCATCTGTAGTACTTGAAGGATGTATTTATATCTGATATATATTCAGAAAACTCTGTTACATCTCATCTATTTCCTTAAAAATATTTAGGCATTTTAATTGTCATTTCTATGTCTTTTTCTGTCAAAAAAACATTTTTAGAACAGTTATCTCTACTGTATCACCTGAAAATAATTCAGAAATGTAATGAATACTACTTGAGAAATCAATCTTCCATGAAAAATGAAAGGCTTGTTTTGTATTTTGCTTTATTATTTTGCAACTCAGCACTCATATAAACCTGGCCACTTGTAGCAGAAAAATCTGGATTCTTGTAGAAATTATTAAATTGGCTCCCATATTTGCAATTATAAAAATGAAGATGTCTGCTTTTCTGTTCCTGTGTTAATTCACTGAGACTGATGATTTCCAGCTTCATCCATGTCCCTGCAAAAGACATGAACTCATTCTTTTTTCATGGCTGCATAGTATTCCATGGTGTATATGTGCCACATTTTCTTTATCCAGTCTATCATTGATGGGCATTTGGGTTGGTCCCGAGTCTTTGCTATTGTGAATAGTGCCGCAATAAACATACGTGTGCATGTGTCTTTATAGTAGAATGATTTATAATCCTTTGAGTATGTACCCAGTAATAGGATTGCTGGGTCGAATGGTATTTTTGGTTCTAGATCCTTGAGGAATTGCCACGTTGTCTTCCACAATGGTTGAACTAATTTACACTCCCACCAACAATGTAAAAGTGTTCCTATTTCTCCACACCCTCTCCAGCATCTGCTGTTTCCTGACTTGTTAATGATCGCCATTTTAACTGTTATGAGATGGTATCTCATTGTGGTTTGATTTGCATTTCTCTAATGACAAGTGATGATGATTTTTTTCTCATATGTTACTTGGCCACATAAATGTCTTCTTTTGAGAAGTGTCTGTTCATATCCTTTGCCCACTTTTTGATGGGGTTGTTTGTTTCATGTTCTCACTCATAAGTGGGAGTTGATCAATGAGAACACACGGACACAGGGAGGGGAAGATCACACACTGGGCCTGTTACAGGATGGGGGACTAGGGGAGGGATAGCATTAGGAGAAGTACCTAATGTAGATGACGGGTTGCTGGGTGCAGCAAACCACCGTGGCACGTGTATATACCTATGTAACAAACCTGCACGTTCTGCACATGTATCCCAGAACTTGAAGTATAATACAAAACATGAAGATGTCATTTTAAATTTGGACCAAAGTGTATAAAAATTGTTACTGGTTTTTGAAAACCTGTATAAGAATGCCCTAACAATTGTATAAAGTTAACTTTAAAGAGTAGTCAAAGATTTTAGTCTTCACATACAAAGTGACCCCAAGGTAGAAACCTCAGTTACTCCAAATTACCTTGGCTGCCTTCTTTTTCATAGTTAAATGATCAAAATCTTCTGTTAATTATACCTCAGCAGAGTATTTCAAATACAGCTTGTCCTTGAAATGCTTGTTGTCTTTAACTTGGTTCAGTCCTTCAATTTATCTTAGAAGAGTTGATCCTTGTAGCCTCCAGTTCTACTCCCATACCCTTTTTACAAAGTCCTCCTCATTGATGTGGTTTATGTTCCTTTATGTCTCTAGATTAAACTTCTTACAATATAGGACGTTGTATCAGAACAGAAAGAGTTCATTTCTATCATCAGCACATTATGAGAAAATATAACACATAGTAGAGAGTCTACTCATAGCAGATTACCAAAAAGAAACTGTTGAATGAATAAAAATAAATGAATAGAAAATAATTCTAATTTTGAAACTGCAATATTTAAAGCTTCTAGTAACTTCTGTATTATTTTCAGAATACAATTGATATTATTTAGCATATTTCCACCATCTATGTCTATGAAATCCACATTTTCATTTCATCCACCATGAGATTAAGTCACAATGAAATTATCATGATGTCCCAAACCTGGAAACCTTTTTTTTTAAATCACTAAGTTCTTTGGTATACTCTTTTGTATCTTCTGATTAGAATCCCCTTCCCTTCTCCCCTGATAGATATATTACTGCATACATTCTTCTACCCAGCTAGATGCTGCCTCTTCTATTAAGACTTTCTGACTATCACTAGGACAACACATAGTTGTACACACATGCAGAGACTCATATACATTTTATAAGTGTATGTACATATACATTTATAAATAACATATGAAACACACGCAAATAAATTCTGATTATAATGCTTAAAATGTTATTTGGAAAATCATCTAATGATTAAGGATTATTTATATCTAAAATAATAAATTACATTATATAACTAAGTCAGTTTTATTGAAACAAAATTAAAGAGACTTTAAAGTGCCATTAGCATGGAGTTTAATGCTTTTTAAAATAATCTCTTCAAGTAGTAAAAATAAAATATTTAGGAAAAGGAAAGAATGAGGTTTACTCAAATCAAATGGTTACAGGAAATTATCAAGAATACTGACCCTTCTGAAACAGTAGTTTATCAGCTAATAAGAAGTGTTAAATGTTTACCTACTAATAATAAGTAGTTTACCTACTAAAAATATTGAGCTAATTATTGGCATGTTGACAGCACATGTTTATTTATTTTTTTCTCTTGAAATCCCACTAAGATAAAGGTCATATATTATTGTAATAGATATAGTCAAGGGAAAACTATTTGTGGTATACATCATTATAGATGACAGATTTTTTAAAAATTTGGAAAGACCTCACATGAACTGACAAGAAGTATCAGATTTAGAGACATGCGAAACTGAACAAGAAAGACGACAAGAGTTCTAATGAAGAGTAGCAGTGAGGTAAAGAACAGAAAACAGGAAATTATATGATTCCGTATACTGAGTTGTTGGAACCCAATTCTATTTCCTCAATTTCTTCAGCCCAGCATACTTCCTTAAGCAGAAATTTGGAGCATTCTTCATTTAAAAATCTGTACTACCCCAGATACAAGATCTTCATGTATCTATACTTTGGATGTCACCCAACAAAAATGTCAGGTCACTCTTTGACCTCCTTTAAAGACCAAAAGTAGACAAGTCTTTTACTTGAAACAGATAAATTTCAACATTTTTCTTAGCAGTTAATTTTTACACTGAAAAGACAACCATATTACACTTGTGGAAGATTCTAGTTGAATTATCAGAAAGCAAAGGAGGCAGATAAAGATGTCCGGGAGAACACTGGTAATTAAAGTATACGAGAATATTTAAATCAGTAAACCAAAGACTACATTTACTATCTTTAGTTAGAAATGTTGCATGAATAACACCGTTAAGAGAAGTATTTTCCAAATAATGTAAGTCAAAGAACAAAACACTTTAGGCAAAAGGATTAGAAACCAGATTGAAAGACAGTGAGAGAAAAATGTTCAAATACAGGCATACCTTAGAGAAATTGCAGGTTCAGTTTCAGATCACTAGAATAAAGAAAATTTCATAACAAAGCAAGTCATATGAATTTTTGGCTCCCCACAGCATATAAGTTATGTTTACACTCTAGACTATTAAATGTGAAATAGCATTATGTCTACAAAACAACATACATACCTTTATATAAAATATTTTATTGCTAAAAATGCTAATAATCATCTAAGCCTTCAGCAAGTCATAATATTTTTGCTGGTCTTGTCTTGTCTCTCGTCTTGTCTCAACTAATGACCACTGAATGATGAGGTTGGTGGCTGCCAAAGGATGGAGTGACTGGCAATTTCTTAAAATGAGACAACAATAAAGTTTGTCACATGTATTTATTCTTCCTTTCACAAACGGTTTCTCTGTAGCATGTAATGCTATTTGATAGTATTTTATCCACAGTAGAACTTCTTTCAAAATTGGAGTCAATCCTTTCAAACCTTGCTGTTGTTTTGTCAACTAAGTTGATGTAATATTCTAAAGTTTTTGTTGTCATTTCATTAATGTTCATAGCATCTTCACCAGGAGTAGATTTCATCCCAAGATGCCCCTCGTAATCCACTAGAATTTTATAATAAGATTGCAGCAAATTTATTCATAGCTTCAGGCTCCTCTTCTAAGTTTAGTTATCTTGCTATTTTTACAATATTGTCAATTACTTTCTCCACTGAAATTTTGAACCTCTCAAAGTCATCTCTAAGGATTGGAATCAACTTCTTGCAAACTCACGTTAATGTTTCTATTTTGACCTCCTTCACCCTTGAATCAGAAGTGTTCTTTATGGCATCTATTCATAACAGTGAATCTGAAGGTTTTCAATTTACTTTGTCTAGATTTATTAGAGGAATCAGTACTTATGGCATTTATAGCCTTAAAAATTGTGTGCACTATCTGTGGAACACAATAAAATAAGCACAATAAAATGAGGTCTGCGTATAGATACAACCTCTGCATGAATAACAGTGATCATTGACGAGAGGAGGGAATTATCAGAAAGTCACTGGATTAGAGTTCTCTAGAGGGACAGAATTAGTGGGATATATGTATGTATTAAAGGGAGTTTATTACAGAGAATTGACTCACATGATCACAAGATAAAGTCCCATGATAGGCCATCTGCAAGTTGAGGAGCAAGGAAGCCAGTGGTGGATCAGTCCAAGTCCCAAAACCTTCAAAAGTAAGAAAGCTGACAGTGCAGCCTTCTGTCTGTGGCCAAATGCCCGAGAGCCCCTGGTAAACCACTGGTGTACGTCCAAGAGTCCAAAATCTAAAGAACCTGGAGACCAATATTTAAGGGCAGGAAGCAGGCAGCACAGGAGAAAGATGGAGGCCAGAAGACTTAGCCAATCTAGTCCTCCCATGTTCCTTTGCTGCTTTTATCCTAGCAGAGCTGGGAGCTGATTAGATTTTGCCCACCCAGATTGAGGATCTGCACTCCCAGTCCACTGACTCAAAGGTTAATCTCCTTTGTCAACACCCTCACAGACACACCCAGGAACAATATTTTGCTTCCTTCAATCTAATCAAGTTGACAATATTAACCATCACAGTCACACCAGAAAATATTCCAGAAATAAAGGATAGAAATTTTCCATTTGAAAGCATAAACCATGTACCTAGAAGAATGAATAAAAAACATCTAGAGAACATCCTAAAAACTTCAAGAGAAAAGACATATTCAAAGGAATACAAAGAAATACAAATAAAATGTAATACAAATCACGGTGACACTTGTCTTCTAAATAACAATACTAGATGCTAGAATGTACAGTTATAAGGAAACACTTCTTTTCTATGAGATATAGCACTATATTCACTGCATATGAGAACACAATAAAATCATTTTCTTATATATAAAAGATAAATATTCAATATTTCCAGTACCTTTTATTCATAAGTAACTAGAAGACATGTCCATTTGCACAAGAATGTGGAAATAAGAGAAAAGATGGCTTGGATGTCAGGGAAAAGTGCAATGAATTCTGACTGATGGACACATTCGTGCAGCCAACACCCCAGTGAAGACTCAGAATATTTGTATTATAGCTGGACCACTGCATCTAACACAAAAGTGGGATAAAAGTGAAAAATGATCTCAGGCAGTCTAAGGGGGTGACCAGAGGAAAGTGAAAGAGAGAAACTGGAGTTTAGTGAGGGAAAAGGCTCCAGACAATAATCATAGAAAATCAGACTTTGAGGGAAAGCAAGCAAACAAAAACGTATTTACTTAACGACAGAACAAATGGAATAAGCGTTTGTGTTTAGGAAATACTAAAGATGAAAAATTAGGTAATTTTAACACCAAAAAAGAAACCCAAAATATTAAACACAGGGAAAAAAAATGGCAGCAAGGAAAACAAATCATTACAGTGCTTGGATAGTATACTGCAAAAGTTATTGCTGACTTGATCAGAAAGTGTGCTATGTCTGGGCCCAGTGGCTCATGCCTGAAATACCAGCAGTCTGGGAGGCCGAGGCAGGCAGATTGCTTGAGCCCAAGAGTTCAAGACTGGCCTGGCCAACATGGTGAAACCCCCTTTTTCTACTAAAAATACAAAAATTAGCTGGGCATAGTGGCCAGAGCCTGTAATCCCAGCTACTAGGGAGGCTGAGGCAGGAGAATCCCTTGAGCTGGGGAAGTGGAGGTTGCAGTGAGCTGAGATTGAGCCACTGTACTCCAGCCTGGCGACAGAGTTAAACTCTGCCCACCTCCGCAAAAAATAAATAAATAAAAAAAAATTAACCGGTCGTAGTGGAGCGCCTGTAGTCCCAGCTGCTCCGGAGGAGAGACAGAGGATGTTGCAGTGATCCCTGATTGCGCCACTGAAAAAACAAAGTATGTTATAACTAATTGTAAGTTAGAAGACAGAAGTGTACTGTTTCGGGTAAAGAAGTTAAATATTCATCTCAAATTGATCAATCACATAATTACTATACGAAAACATTATCAAGAAATATCAAGAAAAAGATCAGAATAAATCATTAGAAGTTGGCCCTTATAGTAGGACTGAAAATGCAAGTGGTAAAGTGATAACACTCTTTTCTTTTAAGTCTTTTAGTATTCATTGTTTTTGGTTTTTTTGTTTGTTTGTTTGTTGCATTTTGTTTTGTTTTGTTTTGTTTTGACAGAGTTTTGCTCTGTCGCTCAGACTGGAGTGAAATGGCGCGATCTCGGCTCACTGCAACCTCTGCCTCCTAGGTTCAAGCGATTCTCCTCCCTCTGTCTCAAAAGTAGCAGGGACTACAGGCTCCTGCCACCATGCACGGATAATTTTTGTATTTTTAGTAGAGACGGGGTTTCACCATGTTGGCCAGGCTGATGTCAAACTCCTGACCTCAAGTGATCCACCTGCCACGACCTTCCAAAGTGCTGTGATTACAGGCGTGAGCCACCACACCTGGCTATATTAATTGTATTTGAATGTCTATAACATGGATGAACCTGGAAGATATTATGGAAAATAATCACAGAAAGACAAACACCACATAATTCCATTTATATGAAGTATCAGAAATAACCTCATAATATTAGATAATAGACT
Source organism: Gorilla gorilla gorilla (assembly GCF_029281585.2). Lineage (NCBI taxonomy): Eukaryota > Metazoa > Chordata > Mammalia > Primates > Hominidae > Gorilla > Gorilla gorilla. Next base: position 177,716,032 of record NC_086017.1, read on the forward strand.
AGTGATTACCAGGGGCTTTCTGTTCAAGGGGTATAAAGTGTCAGTTATAAAGATGAATGAACTCTACAGATTTGCTGCATAACACTGTACCTATTGTTAACACTACTGTATTGTTAAGAGGGTAGATTTCATGTCAAGTGGTCTGATAACTATTTTTTAAAAGATAATAAATTTGTGTTTTTGATAAACACAGATAGTCAAAAAGAGATATATAGACCTGTAGGAGATTAATATAGGTTTACCCAGTCATTTTCAGCACATTGGCTACAATCAGAAAGTAGTTCAGTTTGATGTTAGCAGCATTTTTTTTTTAATTCAGTGACTTCAGTTAATGGCTTCTAGGTCCAACTGTGACTAGCTTTCCTAGCACCAGCTGTCAATCTTAATATTATCACTTTTGCCAGTATTTTCCTTTCTATTTTATTTCAATCACAGACATCAATGAATCATAAGTAGTTGTTAAATAGGAAAATATAACCCATCCCTCAAATACAGTGGTAAAACACTTTGTAAAAATAACCCTTCACTAAAATACTATTTATACAAAAAATCTTGAAAATATAGATTATTAAGTGAAACTTCATGTTATTTAAATTAAGATAAAATTTGTGAAAATTGCTATGTTAAAAAAGTTATGGCAACAATAAAAACCCTTTTGAATAGACATTGTTAAAATACTGTGAATTAGATTTGATCTCATAAGTAATCATATTAAAAAAAATCAATAATAGTTACAGCCTCAAATCAGAAATATTCCATTTTTACTAGAAGCCACAAATATAAGTCAATCTATTTTAATGAAACACAGATGTAAATCAGTCTACATTGAAGTTTGAGATTATACTACAGAAGCTTTTTCTTTTTCTTTAAATCTAACTTGGTGTATAAATTCTTTCAGCAAATACCAAGAACTCTTGCCAGGAGCAGTGGCTCGTGCCTGTAATCCCAGCACTTTGGGAGGCTGAGGCGGGCAGATCACTTGAGGTCAGGAGTTCGAGACCAGCCTGGCCAACATGGCGAAAACCTGTCCCTACTGAAAATACAAAAACTAGCTGGGCGTGTTGGCGCATTCCTGTAATCCCAGCTCAGCTACTTGGGAGGCTGAGGCAGGAGAATCACTTGAACCCAGGAGGCAGAGGTTGCAGTGAGCTGATATCACACCATTGCACACCCACCTGGGGGACAAGAGCGAAACTCTGTCTAAAAAAAAAAAAACAAAACAAACAAACAAACAAAAAAAACCCTTGATGTTGTACTATAATCAGAACTGGTATACACAATATAGAGGCAAGAACAACTTAATAATTACTACAAAATAAACAAAACCAAAAGCCTGCAATTATTTTATTGCAAATCATTATCAAAATCTATCTAAAGCAAAGAATAAACACTCATTTGTATTAGGTGAATAAAAGGGGAGATTGATCCCTTGCATCTAAGAACAGCAATAAAAAATAATTTTTCAGAGGAAATACAAAGAGAATATATTTGTATTTTGCTTGTGCTTGTAAAATTTGTCAGACTGAATAAACTTATATAGTGAAAAAATACATATGGTATGATAAATTTTAATAATACGCTTCTTTGTCTCAGTCCTGAGATTTCTATATAATTGGCATTTTTAAAGAATTAGGAATTATTTTCCCTGTAAACCAAAATGCTAAATTCTTAGGTATTAACAAAAAAAAAGTATAACATTGAACTCTGTCCAAACTCTAAGAGAAATAAAAACATATAAAGAGGATTTTTTTGGTCATCTCTAAGGTAATGATTATTATAACAATTTTAATATTTGACAAGCTTTTCATAGAATATGTTCTCAGATAGTCAATCCATTATGGCATAAATATTTTGATTAACAAATAATTTGCACTTAAAACAAAGACCCCATATCTATAGTTTGTCTTCAAAAATATGAATATATATATGTTTGCTTTATTTTTTCAGAAAGAAAATCATGATATATTCTCAAAACCAAATATTTTCTAAAGTTTTAAAATAATTTAAAGAAAGGGAAATTTTTGGGATGGATAGGATGCTCAAAATTTTGGCATTAAATATGAGTATTAACCTACATTAACATTTAAAATAAAGCTTTTTGCCAACTACTTCAGGAAAGGAACATCCCTGGAATATCTTACAAAAGTAAATTTTCATTGAGAGTATATCGGCTGCAGAACTTTGCACATTAGCCACCGCGCACAGGTACGAAAGTAAAATCCCTTGGTCAAAGAGAAAATTTGTCAAGCACATCTTTGCACTGAAGATAATAAGTATGGCTAAAACATGGATTTCTATGTAAAAAATGTTATCAAGAAACTGCTTGTTTTTGATAGAACAAGATGAGTAAGAAATATGAAGAACAGAGTAGATGATGTTGAAAAAAACATTGATAGTTATGATCTGTGTTCTATGCTCCTCAGAGAACATAGAAACTACCCATAGTGTCAAAAGTTCTCAGTGATGGTGATACATCTAACTTGAAACATTTCTAAAATGACTGAAACAAGTCCTTTCCTGAGCTTCCAGAAGTTTCAGAAGTTGCCAAAAATTTCTGAGAGCAGAAATTCACATTTGCAAGGAAGCAGGAAGATTTGAGCCTGACTGGGAAAGCAAACTGGGTATACGTGGACTTGAAAAGATATGGATGTGGATAAGGATATTTCAACATTTATGTATATCGATATGTAGATAAAAAGATTGGAAAGCAGTAAAAATTCATAAGGCTGCTGCTATTTAACCAATTAAGGGTAACTGGGAATCTACTACACAGTAGGAAATTCTGAAAATCTTGTTTGGTTGTAGATCTCATGCAGATTTTACTGTCATTTCCTTTGAATAGCTAAGTTTAGAAGACTTAACTTCCAAAGTTTAAACTAAACATGTTTTATATAACCACCATTATATGTATGTGCGTGTAAAGAAGACAATATGACTGATACGTTAAAAATTTGCAGTGATGTAAATGTGCTTTTCAGAAGCTGTGATGTTAATTTTCGGTTAATTTTGAAGAACTCTTCTCTAGGAGACAAAATATAAAGTATATCTGCTGTTTTTTTGTTTTTACATTTTATGATATTTTGTAAGGAAAATATTATGTGGTTTACATCTAATATCCCCAACTTCATAGGTGTTAACTTTAGTCTTTGAAAGCAGAAGGAAAGAAAATATGGACAGTAGTCCAAGAAAACCCAATCACCAAATAATATGTTCAAAATATATAAGTATTCAAAAATTTTTGTATATTGAAAAATTTTGTATATTTCATAAATATTGCATAGTGGAGTAGCTTCTCATTTAAAATTAAAATTCAAATCTACTAAAAAATGCATCTCACAAAAATAACAAAACATTTTTAATATTGACTGCTGCATGGGCTTTCATGCAAAATATTCCTTTACTTTTGTATTTGAAAAACAGCAAGAAACAAATTATCTAAAGAATGTAAGCATTCAATCATGGCAAAATTAACCTAACAATGTTTTAAACAGAAAACTGACATAATTCATCAGCAGCAAAATTTCACCCTCTGAAATAATAAATTCGAACTCTTCAGGCTCAGGAATGAATAAAAAATATTGGAAACAGCAAATATCTGTATATATACAAACACTTTTTTTCTGAGTTTATTTTAAAATACTAAATATTGTTGTGTTGAAGACTTCATACTGTATATAGATATATTAGATATAAAAACTACAGCATAAAGTGTGGTAAACTTGGGGGGTTTATATACCTATATCCATATCGTTTTAATATTGTCCTTGAAGTGGCAGAACCCTAATTCTATCTAAGTGGTAAAAAATAAAGAATGTGTATTATATTTAATAGATTAAACATAAAAATGATGCAACAAAGCACTTATCTAAAAAGCCATTATAGGGGCATCAGGACTTTCTGAGGTTGTGCCACAGGCGCAGAGTTAAATTTTTAAAAAGTCATTATATAAATTAAGTACAGTTTAGAAATAGTCAAATAATCTAAAAGAAGGCAAAAAAAGGAGAGATAAGGATTGAGAAGAGATACAGAACTAGAGAGGAGAACCAAAGATAAATATTAATAAATATGAAGATTTTAGAAAAAATACTTATATTAACATATTGGAAGAGTCATTTGTATTTAAATGTTTATTATATATGTTTAATTTATAAATTCAATACTATCCCAATTCAAAATCCCACCATTATTCAGTAGAAATTGAATGCCAATTCTGTTATTTGTATGGAATTCTAAACAGAGAATTCTCCATCAGTCTGTGTTTTCAGTGACAGTCATGATTTCCTTGGAAAAGACAGAATGTCACATTCCCAGGGAAACATAAGTCACAACAAACACCAACCTGAACTGAAAGACTGACTGCATAAAACTTTGCTTGTTTAATTTTGATTTCTGTTGTAGGGGTTTTTTTTAAAAAATAAATTTGGTTGTGTATATTTAAGGTATGCAAAATGATGTTATAGAATATATAGAGATAGTAAAATGGTTACAAATTGCTATATTCATCATCTCACATAGTTACCTTTGTGTGTGTGACAAGAGCAGCTATAACCCACTCATTAGCAAAAAAAATTGATCTTTGGGCCTACTCGACATCTATGACCAGGGATTGGGCCATTAAACATGCCCATCCAATAGAGTATAAGATTTATAAAGAATATGTTGGATTTATATAAAGAACTTATTAAAAAGGAAGGATTTCAAAGAAGGAGCCAAGTGCCATGGAGCTTACTAAATAAAGGACAAACACTGAGAGATAAGAATCAGGTCTTAATTAAAAAAAAGTTTTTTCTAGCTCCAGGTTGAAGGTCTTTAAAGACTTCTGTACAATGGAATTGCAAGATTTTGATGATCAGTAACTGCTCCAGTACCCCTGCCTCTCTCAAACGGAAGTTTACTGCCATTGTCTTATGCTTTCTGTATAACTGTATATTGGCTATATGGTTAAGTAGATAACATGATTGTTTTTGTTTTTGTTTCATAAACCTTTGCATTAAAAAAAATCAGGTTTATTTTTTATAGAGACTCTAATATCTTCCTTAGAAATATACAACTTTGAACTGAATGCCATGTCTAAATTAGACTTTCAGATTTTCTCACTTATGAAGACGCTTAGTGTACTTGTCATTCGGAAAGGAGAATGAGACATTTAATTATAAGAGATTCAAAGAGTGATCTGGACACAAATATTCCAATTTTTTCTTCAGGGCATGTGGGTATCATTGCACTCTCTTCTGCTAGTCATTGAATTTAGGCATGGTCTTGTGACTTGGTTTGGGTAATGAAATGTCAAGATAGGCTTTAAAAGCTAATTTTCTACTTGCCATTTTCTATCTTACTAATGAGATAATACTTCCATCATTCTAGTATTTCTAAGTAATTACAATGGACAGAGCCCCCTCTCTGACCTATGTTGTACATGTAGTGTAAACAAGAAATAGGCTTGTTACTGTATGCTGAGTCATCCAGATTATCAGGTTTTTATTACTGTAAAATAACTTATCCATCTTGGTACTGAATTTGTTAAAGATAAAATTAATAATAAATATTAAAAATGCTAAGTTATACATGTTACAGATCAAATAAACAATAATTATATTAAATAATCCTTGTTCTAGGGAAAATAATTTCTTATACTAAGCCACAAACACATAAACCATAAAGGAAATAAAATATTTAACTACATTATAATTTAAAAACTTAACTGCAGACAAATGGACAGGTAACAGGCAACTTACAGTTTAAGGGAATATATTTACATCTTAAATCAATAAGGAACTAATATCTGGAATGTAAAGATAGGCAACTCAATAGAAAATTAGTCAAATCATACAGACTGGCAATTCATAGAACAGGAAACTCATTACATGAGTTATTAAATGTTCTTTAAACTCATCAGTAACTAGAAAAATGAAAATCACAGCAACAAAATGATATAATTTTTTACTCGCTTGATTAGTTGCTTAAGAATGAGAAATAATTATTTTGTTCATGTTTAGTTACAGAAATGTTGCTTAGAATAAGTCTAGATAAATAACAGTGACGTGTCAAATTTTGCTAGTGATGCGATGATTCAGTTTGGTGCAATCAGTCTGAAGACAAATCTGTGAATACTTAATCAAATTAAATATAGTACAATCACTCCAAATTCTTACATCAAAGAAAGTCATACATGTCTCCCTAAGGGAGTGTGTTTGAGGCTGTTCATCATAGCACTGTTGTCTTATAAGGAATAAAAGACAATCTAGAAATACATTAGAAATCTGTCTTGAAAGATCAATGCATTTTATTTTTCTTGCTGTTGTTTTCTATTTTTAATCACTGTGACAAAAAAAAAAAAAATCTTTAGCCTGTAAACATTCTTGGTAGCCTGCCCTAGTAATTTGTCATTTCCCTCCCCAAAATTATTTGTATTTAATTTAATATATGCTTCTGTAATTAAAAGCATTTTATCCTGTGTTAACATATGTGAGTATAAGAGGCAGGAATCAGATAAATACATTAAAATAGTGTTTTGAGAATTTAAATAGATTAAGAAAACAATGACTTTTCTTTTTTTCTCTGTGCATAGTTAATTTCTATTATTTACTATTATATGTTATTTGTGGTCTTATATTTGCAAATCTTTTTAAATTTTTTTCTTAACTGTTCTCCACAGAGAACTTACATTTGTTTTATTTCTTCTTTCTCCAAAACTCTTGGTTCATCTCCTCATTTTCATCTCCCCCACCTACTTTCTCATTGTATTCTTGAAAGTTGCTACTTGCTTAGGGTGATTAAAATCTCTCACAATTCAGACAAAGATATTCAAATTACTGAAAAGCAAAAGCACGCCAGGTAGACAATAGGAGCCTTTTGAATACTAGTTAAAAGAGGACCTTTCCTGCCAAGATAGAAGAAATAAAAACAATTTATTTATAAAACCTTTCCAATGCATCACATTCACTGATTCTTAGTAAACAGATTTTTCACAATAACTAAATTATGAACTTGAATTAGATTGCTAAGCTCTATTTATGAAATGTTTACATCAAAAAGAAATTGTGCAATTCAAAGTATAGCATGAGAAACAGAGGAGAAAGAGAAAGAGAGAAGACCTTACAAACGTCTAGTTAATATACATACATATATATATATATATTTTTTTTTTAAACTAAACTATAGAAAGCACCTAACACCTGCTGAAATGTAGCATAATTTTAATGCAGCTGGGAAGGAGGGTAAATTATTTGTCAAAAATTTCATAACACTAACTAATCAAGTTAGCTTTTTTAAACTATGTACACAGTGAACGACCCCCCTCTAGAAGTGATACTTTAAATGAACTTTGAGGTGTATAGAATATATAAGGGAAGGGCACATTTCAGGCAGATGGAAAATGTGTGTCTGAAAGTAGAGGTCATCAAATACTGCTGTAATTTAAGATGTGAGAGAAAACAATGAGGTAAAGTTTGGGAAGGTAAGAGAACCAAATCACAAGGAATTTTTTATTCCACTTCTAGAAGTTTAAGATTTATTTTGTAGTTAAAATAAACTGCTGAATGATTTTAAGCATGGAAATAAAATAACTCAATTTACAATTTAGTGAGATACCAAGTTTGCAGTTAGGAAGATCATTTGGTAAAGCACCCCTGGCCATGTGAACTTACATAACAATGCTAGATACTGTTATATCAGATACTAATATCCAAGATTTTATGAAACCAAAAACTGCAGAAGTGGAATAATAATTATATTAAGTTGAATATATCAAAATTAATGACAGATCTGAAAAAAGAGATAAGAAGTACAAGAGTGTCTAAGTTGCTTATTTAATTTCTAGATTGGGCAAGTGGACAGTTTATGGCATCATAAATTAACATAAGAAATAATGAAAATAAGTATGTTTCATTTTTGGTAAGTTTAGTTTCACATATTTATGGGAAAGCTAAGAGAAAATGTACAGTATTTAGTTATATATTTGTCTGTAACTCAAGAAAGTGACCCGGGCTGGAGCTATAAATTTAGGACCCTTCAGAGTAAAACTAGTAAACCAGAGACTAAATGAAATAATCAAGGGAGTCAATTTAGAATGAGCAGAGAGAAACAGACAGACAGACAGAACCAAATACAGAGACAGAGAGAGACAGGGACAGAGAAAAGGAGATAGAGACAGAAAGAGAGAGAAAGAAAGGGAAAGAAGAGAAAAATCAGATATGAAGATTGAGAAGAAATTTTCATATGCAAATGAGAAAAACTATACAAAACATATTTTGTATAAGCCAAATAGGAGAAAGTTTCAAGAAGAAGCTTGTGAAAATAAGTTTCAAATGTGCATAGAGCAAGTGAAGCATAAGGATTATAATAATTCACTACATAGGTCAAATTTCAGTAGTGAAAGATGTCAGAATGTAGTAGCTTGGATTAGAAATTATATAGTAACGTAATTGTTCATAAGAATCAGATATTTATTTGGTAAGGGCAATTTACCTTCACTGGGTACATAAATCAATCTAAATGTATTTTTCATTCTATTTAGCAGGAATTGCCTAAATGGCATCTCAGTTAGTTTATACAGTTTCAGGATCAGAAGGTCTCTGATCCTGGAGGTGATTAAGAACAATAAACCACCAAGAAGAACTAAATTAAAAATAAGTAAGTTGGTTCAAAATACATCACATAAAACAAACTTCGTACTACTATTTTTATGGAAAAGATAACTAATAACACTCAAACCTATTGTAACATTCTAGCCTTTCTTCTTTATCTACTCTTTAATTACAGATACACAAAAATATATCCTAAAAAAGGGGAAGATAACCACATATGCAGGCCCTAACATTAAACACGTATTATATGACTTATGATAATTTATTGTTTTATATGTCAACATTTTTTACATCTTTTAGAGATGTTTCGTATATATGACCTCATTTGCTCCTAATGACAACTAAATAATTAAAACATTGCCTTATTCTTAAGTTTTAGGTGAGGCATTTGAAGTTTCTTTCATGGCTCCCAGGGAATTGATTAAGATCATTATTCTAGAGTTCAAGCCTGAAGATTACAAAAGAACAATAAGGCCACAGACATGACTAATATTGCCTCTCAATTTACTCAAGTTTAAGAGAAAAAGGAAAGTAAGCAAAAGCTGTATTAGCGTTTAGCTTAGTATGAGTTTTCACAGCACACACTCCTATTAGTTTAATGACTTTTAAAAATGGGCATTTAAAGCAGGACAAAAATTGACATGCAGCAAAGTAGACTATGTGGGAGTTATTTATGGGGGTGGGCATGGATGATGAATCAAGCTCACCACATTCAAAATTGCTGCTGAGCCTTCACAATACTCTATGCAATTAGTTTATTGGTGGCTTTTGCAAAAGCTGTGTGCATTTCTGCTCATACCCTCCAAGATGTGATTTAATGTTAAAATATATTTTTCTTAAATATTTTTACCTTATAACAAAGGAAATGGTCATAAGAATTTGAGTAAGTCTTGAGTTATGCCTCATGCATCTTCAAATACATTCTGTCCTGTTAATTTTATAATGATGTAGTTGAAAGAAGCCTGGAATTATACTTCAGGTTTTCCATTCTGGATGCCATTTATACCTCTTCCTTATTACATAATGTTAAGGAAAGCACTTGACTATCTCTGAGCTAGGTCATTTTTATCCTTAATCTAGACAGTATAATTGCTGTCCTGACTACTTCACTGGTGATAGCAACAAGAGACAGCCTAATGCCTAGGCAGATAGGTTCAGGTCCCCAGTGAAACCCCACCTCCAAGCCAAACACAGTTTATAGCCTGAAAACTAAGCTACAAGTTAAATCCTCAGACTGGATTGAGAACTTGTCTTTCTGTTTGGCACGCTCTCTTCTGATTGACCTTCCCACTCCAGTATTAGTCTGCTCTCATGCTGCTAATAAAGACATACCCAAGACTGGGTAATTTATAAAGAAAAAGAGTTTTAATGAACTCACAGTTCCACATGGCTGAGGAGGCCTCACAGTCATGGTGGAAGGTGAAAGAGGATCAAAGGCATGTATTACATTTGGGCAGGCAAGACAACACGTGTAGGGGAACTGTTCTTTATAAAACTATCAGATCTTGTGGTATTTATTCACTATTATGAGAACCACATGGGAAAAACCCACACCCATGATTCAATTACCTCCCACCAGGTCCCTCTCATGATGCATGGAGCTTATGAAATCTACAATTCAAGTTGAGATTTGCATGGGGACACAGCCAAACCGTATCATTCCACCCCTGCCCCCTCCCAAATTTCATGTCCTCACATTGCAAACCACAATCATGCCTTCCCAACAGTTCCCCAAAGTCTTAACTCATTCTGGCATTAAACCAAAAATACAAATTTAGAGTCTCACCCAAGACAAGGCAAGTCCCTTGCACCTACAAGCTTGTAAAACCAAAAGTAAGTTACTTCCTAGATACAATGGAGATACAGGCATTAGGTAAATACATCCCTTCCAACTGGAAGAAATTGGCCAAAACAAAGGGGCTACAGGCCCCACGCAATTCTGAAATCCAAAAAGGCAGTCATTGAACCTGAAAGTTTTGAGATGATATCCTTTGAATCCATGTCTCACATCCAGGTCACGCTGATGCAAGAGGTAGGCTCCCAAGGCCTTGGGCACCTCAGCCCCTGTGGTTTTGCAGGGTACAGGCCCCCTCCTGGCTTCTTTCACAGGCTAGTGTTGAGTGTCTGCAACTTTTCCCAGCACATGATGCAAGCTGTCAATGGATCTGTCATTCTGGGGTCTGGAGGATGATTGCCCTCTTCTCACAGCTCTACTAGGCTGTGCCCAGTGGGGACTCTGTGTGGGGGCTCTAACTCCACGTTTCCTTTCTGCACTGGCCTAGCAGAGGTTCTTCATGAGGACTCTGCCCCTGAAACACACCACTTCCTAGACATCCAGAAGTTTCTATACATCCTCTGAAATCTAGGCGGAGGTTCCCAAACTTCAATTCTTGACTTTCGTGTACCTGCAGGCTCAACACAATGTGGAAGCTGCCAAGGCTTGGGGCTTGCATCCTCTGAAGCCATGGCCGGAGCTCTATGTTGCCCCTTTTTAGCCATGACTGGAGCAGCTGGGATGCAGGTCACCAAGTCCCTAGGCTGCACAAAGCTGGGGGGCCTTTGGTCCTGCCTTTTAAACCACTTTTTCCTCCTTGGCCTCCGGGTCTGTGATGGGAGGGGCTACCCCAAAGGTCTCTGATGTGCCCTGGACACATTTTCCCTATTGTCTTGATGAATAACATTCTACTCCTTGTTATGCAGATTTCTGCAGCAAGCTTGGCTTGAATTTTTCCTGAGAAAATGGGTTTTTCTTTTCTAGTGCATCATCAGCCTGCAAATTTTCCAAACTTGTATGCTTTTCTTCTGCTTGAACTCTTTGTTGCTTAGAACTTTCTTCTGCTAGATACCTTAAATTATCTCTCTCAAGTACAAATTTCCAAAGATCTCTAGGGCAGAGGCAAAATGCTGCCAGTGTCTTTGATAAAGCATAACAAGAGTCACCTTTGCTCCAGTTCCAAAAAAAATTCTCATCTCCATCTGAGACCACCTCAGCTTGGTATACAGTTTGTATGATCCTTATAGTTCTGACCTTGTATGACTATGAAAATTAAAGGAAATAATATAGATAATGTTTTTAGAAGAGTGACTAGAAAACAGTAAACATTATTAAAATGTTTTATTATTATTGTGATGATGAGAAAGAGGGAGAGAATGATGATGGGGCACAAACAAGCACACAATACTGACGAATTTACAATCATTTCTTTCCACAGACTTACAACTTGTAGAGGCATATCAGTTCAAAATTATAATACTGAATTTTATTTATGAAACATGATAATTCTGAAATTTAACTCATATAACCTACAAATAAAGTTAATCTTCCTCAAATTATTTGCCTGCTAAATTAAAATATAGTCATGCTGAGCCTCTTTCAGTTGTTTTGTTGTGACAGGGTGGTCTTTCTTTCCAAGACTTTAACTCCTTATGAGACAATGGGATTCCTGTGCAAAGGTCTAGGATCGGCTTCAAACCAAACTGGTGCAGAAATCTCATCTATAAAACAAACACAGTGAATGAAATGTTTTCTATCATCTATTACAGAAATGAATAGTAATGCTCTAGTGATTCTTCAATCTGTAATTCTACAATTAGGAACATAACGTTTTTGACTAAAGATGTTCAAATGAGGCAACAAGTGGCTAAGAATTAAAACTTTAACACTTGACCTACTGAACAATGGATATATTTTTTACTTTCTTATTATACTTTAAATTCTAGGGTACATGTGCACAACATGCAGGTTTGTTACATATGTATACATGTGCCATGTTGGTGTGCTGCACCCATTAATTCGTCATTTACATTAGGTATATCTCCTAATGCTATCCCTCCCACCTCCCCTCACCCCACAACAGGCCCCGGTGTGTGATGTCCCCCTTCCTGTGTCCAAGTGTTCTCATTGTTCAATTCCCACCTATGAGTGAGAACATGCGATGTTTGGTTTTTTGTCCTTGCGATAGTTTGCTGAGAATGATGGTTTCCAACTTCATCCATGTGCCTATGAAGGACGTGAACTCATCTTTTTTATGGCTGCATAGTATTCCATGGTGTATATGTGCCACATTTTCTTAATCCAGTCTATCCTTATTGGACATTTGGGTTGGTTCCAGGTCTTTGCTATTGTGAATAGTGCCACAATAAACATACGTGTGCATGTGTCTTTATAGCAGCATGATTTATAATCCTTTGGATATATACCCAGTAATGGGATGGCTGGGTCAAATGGTATTTCTAGTTCTAGATCCCTGAGGAATTGCCACACTGTATTCCACAATGGTTAAACCAGTTTACAGTCCCACTGACACTGTAAAAGTGCTCCTATTTCTCCATATCCTCTCCAGAATCTGTTGTTTCCTGACTTTTTAATGATCGCCATTCTAACTGGTGTGAGATGGTATCTCATTGTGGTTTTGATTTGCAAAGAAGACATTTATGCAGCCAACAGACACCTGAAAAAATGCTCATCATCACTGGCTATCAGAGAAACAATGGATATATTTTTTAAACTACTCATAGATCAAAACAGAAAAAAAAGAGAAGCTCAATTAGGCTAATTATTTGGGACTGCAGAGAATTCTAGTTTATTCATTATGAGTGGGTTGACCTGATATTCTGGTTTGGTGGGATATTCTTACATTATTCCTGCTGTCTTGGCATATTTATTATTAGTGACTCTTTCACCCTCAAAAGTGTTTTAGTTTGCATGTAAAATATACAGACATCTAATTTATCATTTGAATGTAACTGTTAAATAAATACAAATTAAGTCAAACCAAGTATATTTTTCCTGATGTGGTACATTTTTGGGGTAAATATGGATTTTAGTAAAACCATATCTAGCAACAGGTGGTTTATTTTATAAAATGAAAGTGAGTAAAATTTTGAGGATAATTAGGCTATAAGATAAAAACTGAATAGAGAAAGTCCTTGCTAATTGTTGTAATTAGATACTGGCAGGGAAATCATAATTTAGCAAAACTCTGTATCTCGGGGTAGTAATATGGATCTTTAAATATTAGTTTAATCTTGGCTCCTGTTTGAGACTTTAGATTGCATTTCTTACTCTCACAGCTTGGCAAAATTAACTAACCCCTTGACTTCAATTTTGTAACCTATAAAGCATACAATAGCAAAAGCCATCTCAAGGGATTGTTGTGAAGATGAAATGGCACAATGCAAGTATTTAGCAGACTGACTGATATAAGTGCTCAGAAATTATGAGCCTTTGTTGCTACTAATTCTGTGATGATAAATATTACTTTGCAGGATACTAGTTTCACTACAACCATTATTATTTATGATAAATATAGGATAACCAAAGGAGATACCACATAAAAACATTATTTAAAATCAAAGTGAATATCCATTTCTTTTTAAATAATTTTTCTGGAAGAAGTTAGTAACAGGTTTTGTAAAAAATAAATTCAAAAAATTAAAATCTAGGAATTATCTCTACATACAAATTCCAAGAGACTAGCCATTTGTGAAGAACCATTTATTGAATGTTTATATATATTAAAATGAAAATAAGCTATGAAAATATTTATCACACAGCATTCCAGAAGAGAGAAATACTGTGTAAATTATGGTGGTATAAAGTTGTACAAGGGCTGGGTGTGGTGGCTCATGCCTGTAATTTCAACATTTTGGGAGGCACAGGTGGTAGGATTGCTTCTAGACAGAAGTTTGAGATAAGCCTGGGCAACAAAGTGAGACCCTGTCTCTTGTCTCTACAAAAGTGTTTTATAAAAATTAGCTAGGTGGGGTGGCATGCACCTGTAGTCCCAACTACTCAGGAGGCTGAGACAGGAGGAGCACTTGAGCCCAGGAACTGGAGGCTGCAGTAAGCAATGATTCTGCAACTCCACTACAGCCTGCATAACAGAGTTAGACCTTGTCTCATTAAAAAATAAATAAAGAAGATGGCTGAATAGGAACAGCTCCAGTCTAGAGCTCCCAGCATGAGCGACGCAGAAGACGGGTGATTTCTGCATTTCCAACTGAGGTACCAGGCTCATCTCACTGGGGAGTGTCAGAAAGTGGGTGCAGGACAGTGGATGCAGTGCACCCAGCATGAGCTGAAGCAGGGCGAGGCATCACCTCACCCAGGAAGCGCAAGAGGTCAGGGAATTCCCTTTCCTAGTCAAAGAAAGGGGTGACAGACGGCACCTGGAAAGTCAGGTCACTCCCACCCTAATACTGTGCTTTTCCAAAGGTCTTAGCAAACGGCACACCAGGAGATTATATCCTGTGCGTGGCTCGGAGGGTCCTACTCCCACGGAGCCTCGCTTATTGCTAACACAGCAGTCTGAGATCAAACTGCAAGGCAGCAGTGAGACTGGGGGAGGGGCGCCCACCATTGCCAAGGCTTGAGTAGGTAAACAAAGTGGCTGGGAAGCTCACACTGGCTGGAGCCCACCGCAGCTCAAGGAGGCCTGCCTGCCTCTGTAGACTCCATCTCTGGGGGCAAGGCATAGCCAAACAAAAGGCAGCAGAAAATTCTGCAGACTTAAATGTCACTGTCTGACAGCTTTGAAGAGAATAGTGGTTCTCCCAGCATGCAGCTGGAGATCTAAGAACTGACAGACTGCCTCCTCAAGTGGGTCCGTGACCCCTGAGTAGCCTAACTGGGAGGCACCCCCCAATAGGGGCAGACTGACACCTCATATGGCTGGGTACTCCTCTGAGACAAAACTTCCAGAGGAATGATCAGGCAGCAACATTTGCTGCTCACCAGTATCCACTGTTCTGCAGCCTCTGCTGCTGATACCCAGGCAAACAGCGTCTGGAGTGGACCTCCAGCAAACTCCAACAGACCTGCAGCTGAGGGTCCTGACTGTTAGATGGAAAACTAACAAACAGAAAGGACATCCACACCAAAACCCCATCTGTACATCACCATCATCAAAGACCAAAGGCAGATAAAATCACAAAGATGGGGAAAAAACATAAAATCACAAAGATGGGGAAAAAACAGAGTAGAAAAACTAGAAACTCTAAAAATCAGAGCACCTCTCCTCCTCCAAAGGAATACAGCTCCTCACCAGCAACAGAACAAAGCTGGATGGAGAATGACTTTGATGAGTTGAGAGAAGAAGCCTTCAGATGATCAAAATACTCCGAGCTAAAGGAGGAAGTTTGAACCCAAGGCAAAGAAGTTAAAAACCTTGAAAAAAAATTAGACGAATGGCTAACTAGAATAACCAATGCAGAGAATTCCTTAAAGGATGTGATGGAGCTGAAAACCAAAGCACGAAAACTACATGACGAATACGCAAGCCTCAGTAGCCGATTCGATCAACTGGAAGAAAGGGTATCAGTGATGGAAGATCAAATGAATGAAATGAAGTGAGAAGTTTAGAGAAAAAAGAATAAAAAGAAATGAACAAAGCCTCCAAGAAATATGGGACTATGTGAAAAGACCAAATCTACATCTGATTGGTATACCTGAAAGTGACAGGGAGAATGGAACCAAGTTGGAAAACACTCCGCAGGATATTATCCAGGAGAACTTCCCCAATCTAGCAAGGCAGACCAACATTCAAATTCAGGAAATACAGAGAATGCCACAAAGATATTCCTCGAGAAGAGCAACTCCAAGACACATAATTGTCAGATTCATGAAAGTTGAAATGAAGGAAAAAATGTTAAGGGCAGCCACAGAGAAAGGTCGGGTTACCAACAAAGGGAAGCCCATCAGACTAACTGCGGATCTCTCGGCAGAAACTCTACAAGCCAGAAGAGAGTGGGGGCCAATATTCAACATGCTTAAAGAAAAGAATTTTCAACCCAGAATTTCATATCCAGCCAAACTAAGCTTCATAAGTGAAGGAGAAATAAAATCCTTTACAGACAACCAAATGCTGAGAGATTTTGTCACCACCAGGCCTGCCCTAAAAGAGCTCCTGAAGGAGGAACTAAACATGGAAAGGAACAACTGCTACCAGCCACTGCAAAAACATGCCAAATTGTAAAGACCATCAAGGCTAGGAAGAAACTGCATCAACTAACGAGCAAAATAACCAGCTAACATCATAATGACAGGATCAAATTCACACATAACAATATTAACCTTAAATGTAAATGGGCCAAATGCTCCAATTAAAAGACACAGACTGGCAAATTGGATAAAGAGTCAAGACCCATCAGTATGCTATATTCAGGAAACCGATCTCACGTGCGGTGACACACATAGGCTCAAAATAAAAGGATGGAGGAAGATCTACCAAGCAAATGGAAAACAGAAAAAGGCAGGGGTTGCAAACCTAGTCTCTGATAAAACAGATTTTAAACCAACAAAGATGAAAGGCGACAAAGAAGACCATTACATAATGGTAAAGGGATCAATTCAACAAGAAGACCTAACTATCCTAAATATATATGCACCCAATACATGAGCACCCAGATTCATAAAGCAAGTCCTTAGAGACCTAGAAAAAGACTTAGACTCCCACACAATAATAATGGAAGACTTTAACACCCCATTGTCAACATTAGACAGATCTACCAGACAGAAAGTTAACAAGGATATCCAGGAATTGAACTCAGCTCTGCACCAAGTGGACCTAATAGACATCTACAGAACACTCCACCCCAAAGCAACAGAATATACATTCTTCTCAGCACCACACTGCACTTATTCCAAAATTGACCACATAGTTGGAAGTAAAGCACTCAGCAAAAGTAAAAGAAAAGAAATTATAACAAACTGTCTCTCAGACCACAGTGCAATCAAACTAGAACTCAGGATTAAGAAACTCATTCAAAACCACTCAAATACATGGAAACTGAACAACCTGCTCCTGAATGACTACTGGGTACATAACAAAATGAAGGCAGAAATAAAGATGTTATTTGAAACCAATGAGAACAAAGACACAACATACCAGAATCTCTGGGACACATTCAAAGCAGTGTGTAGAGGAAAATTTATAGCACTAAATGCTCACAAAAGAAAGCAGGGAAGATCTAAAATTGACATCCTAACATCACAATTAAAAGAACTAGAAAAGCAAGAGCAAACACATTCAAAAGCTAGCAGCAGGCAAGAAACAACTAAGATCAGAGCAGAACTGAAGGAAATAGAGACACAAAAAACCCTTCAAAAAATCAATGAATCCAGGAGCTGGTTGTTTGAAAAGATCAACAAAATTGATAGACCACTAGCAAGACTAATAGAAAAGAGAGAAGAATCAAATAGATGCAATAAAAAATGATAAAGGGGATATCACCACCGATCCCACAGAAATACAAACTACCATCAGAGAATACTATAAACACCTCTATGCAAATAAACTAGAAAATCTAGAAGAAATGGATAAATTCCTCGACACATACACCCTCCCAAGACTAAACCAGGAAGAAGCTGAATCTCTGAATAGACCAATAACAGGCTCTGAAATTGAAGCAATAATTAATAGCTTACCAACCAAAAAAAGTCCAGGACCAGACGGATTCACAGCCGAATTCTGGAGGAGCTGGTACCATTCCTTCTGAAAGTACTCCCATCAATAGAAAAAGAGGGAATCCTCCCTAACTCATTTTATGAGGCCAACGTCATCCTGATACCAAAGCCTGTCAGAGACACAACAAAAAAAGAGAATTTTAGTCCAATATCCCTGATGAACATTGAAGCAAAAATCCTCAATAAAATACTGGCAAACCGCATCCAGCAGGACATCAAAAAGCTTATCCACCATGATCAAGTGGGCTTCATCCCTGGGATGCAAGGCTGGTTCAACATACACAAATCAATAAACTTAATCCAGCATATAAACAGAACAAATGACAAAAGCCACATGATTATCTCAATAGATGCAGAAAAGGCCTTTGACAAAATTCAACAGCTCTTCATGCTAAAAACTCTCAATAAATTAGATATTGATGGGAAGTATCTCAAAATAATAAGAGCTATCTATGACAAACCCACAGCCAATATCATACTGAATGGGCAAAAACTGGAAGCATTCCCTCTGAAAACTGGCACTAGACAGGGATGCCCTCTCTAACCACTCCTATTCAGCATAGTGTTGGAAATTCTGGCCAGGGCAATCAGGCAGGAGAAGGAAATAAAGGGTATTCAATTAGGAAAAGAGGAAGTCAAATTGTCCCTGTTTGCAGATGACATGACTGTATATCTAGAAAACCCCATCGTCTCAGCCCAAAATCTCCTTAAGCTGATAAGCAACTTCAGCAAAGTCTCAGGATACAAAATCAATGTACAAAAATCACAAGCATTCTTACACACCAATAACAGACAAACAGAGAGCCAAATCATGAGTGAACTTCCATTCACAATTGCTTCAAAGAGAATAAAATATCTAGGAATCCAACTTACAAGGGATGTAAAGATTTCTTCAAGGAGAACTACAAACCACTGCTCAATGAAATAAAAGAGGATACAAACAAATGGAAGAACATTCCATGCTTATGGGTACGAAGAATCTATATCATGAAAATGGCCATACTGCCCAAGGTAATTCATAGATTCAATGCCATCCCCATCAAGCTACCAATGACTTTCCTCACAGAATTGGAAAAAACTACTTTAAAGTTCATATGGAATGAAAAAAGAGCCTGCATTACCAAGTCAATCCTAAGCCAAAAGAACAAAGCTGGAGGCATCACGCTACCTGACTTCAAACTATACTACAAGGCTACAGTAACCAAAACAGCATGGTACTGGTACCAAAACAGAGATATAGATCATTGGAACAGAACAGAGCCCTCAGAAATAATGCCGCATATCTACAACCATCTGATATTTGACAAACCTGACAAAAACAAGAAATGGGGAAACAATTCCCTATTTAATAAATGGTGCTGGGAAAACTGGCTAGCCATATGTAGAAAGCTGAAACTGGATCCCTTCCTTATGCCTTATACAAAAATTAATTCAAGGTGGATTAAAGACTTACGTGTTAGACCTAAAACCATAAAAACCCTAGAGGAAAACCTAGGCAATACCATTCAGGACATAGGCATGGGCAAGGACTTCATGTCTGAAACACCAAAAGCAATCGCAACAAGAGCCACAATTGACAAATGGGATCTAATTAAACTAAAGAGCTTCTGCACAGCAAAAGAAACTACCATCAGAGTGAACAGGCAACCTACAGAATGGGAGAAAATTTTTGCAATCTACTCATCTGACAAAGGGCTAATATCCAGAATCTACAATAAACTCAAACAAATTTACAAGAAAAAAAACAAACAACCCCATCAAAAAGTGGGCAAAGTATATGAACAGACACTTCTCAAAAGAAAACATTTATGCAGCTAAAAGACACATGAAAAAATGCTCATCATCACTGGCCATCAGAGAAATGCAAATCAAAACCACAATGAGATACCATCTCACACCAGTTAGAATGGTGATCTTTAAAAAGTCAGGAAACAACAGGTGCTGGAGAGGATGCGGAGAAATAGGAACACTTTTACACTGTTGGTGGGACTGTAAACTAGTTCCACCATTGTGGAAGTCAGTGTGGTGATTCCTCAGGGATCTAGAACTAGAAATACCACTTTACCCAGCCGTTCCATTACTGGGTATATACCCAAAGGATTATAAATCATGCTGCTGTAGAGACACATGCACACATATGTTTACTGTGGCACTATTCACAGTAGCAAAGATTTGGAACCAAGCCAAATGTCCAACAATGATAGACTGGATTAAGCAAATGTGGCACATGTACACCATGGAATACTATAAAGCCATAAAAAATGATGGATTCACATCCTTTGTAGGGACATGGATGAAGCTGGAAACCATCATTCTCAGCAAACTATCACAAGGACAAAAAACCAAACACCGCATGTTCTCACTCATAGGTGGGAATTCAACAATGAGAACACTTAGACACAGGAAGGAGAACATCACACAGGGGCCTGTTGTGGGGTGGGTGTCGGGGGAGGGATAGCATTAGGAGACATACCTAATGTAAATGACGAGTTAATGGGTGCAGCACACCAAGATGGCACATGTATACATATGTAACAAACCTGCACGTTGTGCACATGTACCCTAAAACTTAAAAGTATAAAAATAAATAAATAAATAAATAAATAAATAAATAAATTAAAAAAATGAAATAAAATATAAAACTTAACCATCTCTGCCTGTGTTATGTAGGACTTTCAAAGTGATTTATTGAAAATTTTTTAAAATTAAAAAAAAAATTGCCACCACCATAACAACTTCAAAGTTCTATAATGTCCCAGTGGCATGTGCTTCCACAGTTCACAGAACATTTCCACAGACATTTCTTTGGAGACTCACAAAAATACTGTGATTGAGACAAGTCAGTTGTTCAGTCTCTAGGCTTTCTTTCCCAAATTCCTATACCTTCTTTAAAAAGATAATGTGTCATTTTTGCATTACTCCAACTTCATAAAAATAATCACATAGAGACTACCTTTTTAAGCCTAAAGAGTGGCTTAATTATAATGTTGTAGGAAAACGACTGAAGATTTCCTTTGTCTGCAGAAAGCAGTACTGGCTCTACTGAATATTTATAGAGTAAAACTCAGTTTCATCATTTGTAGAAGCTGAATTAAAAAATTACCTCTCAGGACTGTCATAAAAATTCAATAATATGCTTACAATTTTTCACATAAACTGCACAAATTAAATGCTTCTATATACTTATGTTGTTTTCTCTTCTATAAAATACCAAAAGATTTCAGGTGTTCACTAAGAATCACTTCATGATCAATAATTTTAAGTTAATATTCTGCAAAGCATTGTTAGGAGAGGTTATTGAGTCTTCATTGCAATTAAAATTCTGACGATACTACCTTCCATATTGCTAATACTAGTTAGTAATAGCAGATGTAGTATTTTCATGAGAAATAATAATATTAATGATAAATAAAATAAAATTTGTATGTAGAGATAATTCTTAGATTTTAAAATTTTAGATTTTATAAAATACTTATTTTTTTCTGATAGTAATCATTTTTATTTTCACAATAATCTGATGAGGTAAGCACTACTATTATCCTATTTTAATGTTGAAGAAGCTAAGGGACAAGATTTTTCCAATATTAAACTTCCGCTTAGTAGGGAGCTTAGATTTGAACCCAGTAATTTAACCCCCAAGACGTGTGCTCTTCACAATTATTCTATTGATAATTTATGAAAGATCTATAATAGAATTACACTGGTGTGTTTAGAAAAATTGACTGTAATTTTATTGTTTAACTATACAGATTATATAAATTACCCGTTTAATCATTTTTCAGTAAAGCATAATGAGAATTAAATAAATACATGAACTGACATAAATCTGAGGTCCTTTTGTGTTAATGTGTTTCCCATTTTCACTGTAAAATGTAAGGATCTTATTTCTTAAAGGACAAATATGTTAACCCTGGTAAATAATTTGGAATTATTAATAAAGTGCCTTTTGAGTGCCTTAATTATATAAAGAGCATTTGTTGTTTGTGAACATTCTACTTTATTTTATCATTTAATATAATTCAGAATATATGAATAAACTAAAAATTTTGAGACATTTTGCAATTTTGTAGAGGACATTAAAATTGAAATTATCAACAAAATCATTCAAAATTTGTGAAGTATTATGCTTTCCAAATTCTTCATTTTCTATAACAGAACTGTTTTCTATGTGTTTCAGGATACACAGACTCAGTATTTCTTTAGATCAATTTTTCTTTGATTAGATCACTATAAAGAGAAATTCAACTGACCTTAAGGCATTGCTCTCCCTAGTCATTCTTGGACTGTTTGCAGCTGGCAGCAGAAGGTAATAATATATTTTAAATTATTAAACTAAAGGTTCATTTTTAACTTTAATGAGAAATTCAAAGACAGATTTTACTCCAAGAATCATTGTGAGAAAAAATGTGATGTTATTTTTGTCTGCACTATATTTTCATATTAAAATAAATATAACTAACATTAATAAATATGGCATTATAGACACTTAAAAGATTGTTTGTAACCTTGACAATTTTGCACATTTTTATTACAAAAATATACCTTTTGGGGAAAGTAGAACAAAGAAGCAAACAAATATTTCAAAATATTCTAACCAAAGTGGTTCTTATAATACATACCAAAATAATAAAATTTAGTGTTTTTTCTTCTTTCCATTTGCATTATCTAATATTTTCCAAAATATTATATTTTTATATTAAGGAATGCCAACATTTGTGTCTTGATTTCTCGACATATGTTTGTTATAAAATTAAAGTTTTCTTCAACTTGCATTTTTACTTAATATTGTAATTTATTTTATATCATTAAATATTCTTAAAAAGATAAATTTATAGATCATCTTAATAATTTGTTTTTTCTGAAGTTTGAGGTTCAATTTCATAAATATCTCTCTGGATGTTTCAACTGATTTCCACTCCCAGTCATAGTTTGTAAGGAGTGCTTTCTTCACCCTAACTAATAATTTCCTCTATTATTAATTTAAGATTTTCAATTATGAGGAAAAAATGACTCTGCCCCACTTCTTCATAATCTTTTTTGAATTATCATATGAAGTACAAATCACACTATAATTGGAGATGAATAGAAAGCATTCTTTAAATGAATATTTATAAAGCACTAATTTGGTGGTATATGTTCCATTCATTAATATTTTTAATAAATATTTTAACTATTATTTTAATATCAAGGATAAAATAAAACAAAACGCATATATGTATTTATATGTAATTGTACATGTCTATAGAATAAATATAGTCTGTAATGTTAACCTTATTTGCATTTGATATGAACCCTCTTTTAATTTCATTAAAGTTATAGATTTTTTTGTGAGTAGCTCTTTTATTGGGTTTCAACTTTGATAAACTATTAGAAAAAATAACTGTCAAAGCAGAAATTTTGCTCTTTGTGATAGAAATGGCTCTTTATTATATATAATTTGATCATCAAGACAATTCTGTCAGATCAATTATGGGTTTCTCTTTTGCTATGGTGTATTGAAGAACAGAAAAAAGAAAGAAGTGTTTTGTCTTAAATTCACAGCTAATATGCTCCAAAATTTTGGCTGGATTCTAAAAGATTCAACCCAACTTGTCATTCGCCCTCTCCTACTAGAATGAGAGTAGAGACACATATACGCTCATTTTTCTATCCCCAGCACCTAAAGAAGCTCTCAATACATACCTATTAAATGTTTAATGTTGAAATCCACAAGGAAAACATAACATTTCTAAAAACATAGTATTTAATTTTTTTAGTATTTAATTTTTTAATTATTATTATACTTTAAGTTTTAGGGTACATGTGCACAACGTGCAGGTTTGTTACATATGTATACATGTGCCATCTTGGTGTGCTGCACCCATTAACTCGTCATTTAACATTAGGTATATCTCCTAATGCTATCCCTCCCCCCTCCCCCCTCCCCCTACCCCACAACAGGCCCTGGTGTGTGATGTTCCCCTTCCTGTGTCCATGTGTTCTCATTGTTCAATTCCCACCTATGAGTGAGAACATGCAGTGTTTGTTTTTTTGTCCTTGCGATAGTTTGCTGAGAATGATGGTTTCCAGCTTCATCCATGTCCCTACAAAGGACATGAAATCATCATTTTTTATGGCTCCATAGTATTCCATGGTGTATATGTGCCACATTTTCTTAATCCAGTCTATCATTGTTGGACATTTGGGTTGGTTCCAAGTCTTTGCTGTTGTGTATAGTGCCGCAATAAACATACGTGTGCATGTGTCTTCATAGCAGCATGATTTATAATCCTCTGGGTATATACCCAGTAATGGGATGGCTGGATCAAATGGTATTTCTAGTTCTAGATCCCTGAGGAATCACCACACCGACTTCCACAATGGTTGAACTAGTTTACAGTCCCACCAACAGTGTAAACATGTTCCTATTTCTCCACATCCTCTCCAGCACCTGTTGTTTCCTGACTTTTTACTGATCACCATTCTAACTGGTGTGAGCTGGTATCTCATTGTGGTTTTGATTTGCATTTCTCTGATGGCCAGTGATGATGAGCATTTTTTCACATGACTGTTGGCTGCATAAATGTCTTCTTTTGAGAAGTGTCTGTTCATATACTTTGCCCACTTTTTGATGGGGTTGTTTTTTTCTTGTAAATTTGTTTGAGTTTATTGTAGATTCTGGATATTAGCCCTTCGTCAGATGAGTAGATTGCAAAAACTTTCTCCCATTCTGTAGGTTGCCTGTTCACTCTGATGGTAGTTTCTTTTGCTGTGCAGAAGCTCTTTAGTTTAATTAGATCCCATTTGTCAATTTTGGCTTTTGTTGCCATTGCTTTTGGTGTTTTAGACATGAAGTCCTTGCCCATGCCTATGTCCTGAATGGTATTGCCTAGGTTTTCTTCTAGGGTTTTTATGGTTTTAGGTCTAACACGTAAGTCTTTAATCCATCTTGAATTAATTTTTGTATAAGGCATAAGGAAGGGATCCAGTTTCAGCTTTCTACATATGGCTAGCCAGTTTTCCCAGCACCATTTATTAAATAGGGAATTGTTTCCCCATTTCTTGTTTTTGTCAGGTTTGTCAAAGATCAGATAGTTGTAGATATGTGGCATTATTTCTGAGGGTTCTGTTCTGTTCCATTGATCTATATCTCTGTTTTGGTACCAGTACCATGCTGTTTTGGTTACTGTAGCCTTGTAGTATAGTTTGAAGTCAGGTAGCGTGATGCCTCCAGCTTTGCTCTTTTGACTTAGGATTGACTTGGCAATGTGGACTCTTTTTTCGTTCCATATGAACTTTAAAGTAGTTTTTTCCAATTCTGTGAAGAAAGTCATTGGTAGCTTGATGGGGTTGGCATTGAATCTATAAGTTACCTTGGGCAGTATGGCCATTTTCATGATATTGGTTCTTCGTACCCATGAGCATGGAATATTCTTCCATTTGTTTGTATCCTCTTTTGTTTCATGGAGCAGTGGTTTGTAATTCTCCTTGAAGAGGTCCTTTACATCCCTTGTAAGTTGGATTCCTAGATATTTTATTCTCTTTGAAGCAATTGTGAATGGAAGTTCACTCATGATTTGGCTCTCTGTTTGTCTGTTATTGGTGTATAAGAATGCTTGTGATTTTTGCACATTGATTTTGTATCCTGAGACTTTGCTGAAGTTGCTTATCAGCTTAAGGAGATTTCGGGCTGAGACGATGGGGTTTTCTAGATACACAGTCATGTCATCTGCAAACAGGGACAATTTGACTTCCTCTTTTCCTAATTGAATACCCTTTATTTCCTTCTCCTGCCTGATTGCCCTGGCCAGAACTTCCAACACTATATTGAATAGGAGTGGTGAGAGAGGGCATGCCAGTTTTCAAAGGGAATGCTTCCAGTTTTTGCCCATTCAGTATGATATTGGCTGTGGGTTTGTCTTAGATAGATCTTATTGTTTTGAGATACTTCCCATCAATACCTAATTTATTGAGAGTTTTTAGCATGAAGGGCTGTTGAATTTTGTCAAAGGCCTTTTCTGCATCTATTGAGATAATCACGTGGTTTTTGTCTTTGGTTCTGTTTATATGCTGGATTACATTTATTGATTTGTGTATGTTGAACCAGCCTTGCATCCCAGGGATGAAGCCCACTTGATCATGGTGGATAAGCTTTTTGATGTGCTGCTGGATTCGGTTTGCCAGTATTTTATTGAGGATTTTTGCATCAATGTTCATCAAGGATATTGGTCTAAAATTCTCTTTTTTTGTTCTGTCTCTGCCAGGCTTTAGTATCATGATGATGCTGGCCTCATAAAATGAGTTAGGGAGGATTCCCTCTTTTTCTTTTGATTGGAATAGTTTGAGAAGGAATGGTACCAGCTCCTCCTTGTACCTCTGGTAGAATTCGGCTGTGAATCCATCTGGTCCTGGACTTTTTTTTGTTGGTAAGCTATTGATTATTGTCTCAATTTCAGAGCCTGTTATTGGTCTATTCAGAGATTCAGCTTCTTCCTGGTTTAGTCTTGGGAGAATGTATGTGTTGAGGAATTTATCCATTTCTTCTAGATTTTCCAGCTTATTTGCATAGAGGTGTTTATAGTATTCTGTGATGATAGTTTGTTTTTCTGTGGGATTGGTGGTGATATCCCCTTTGTCATTTTTTATTGCATCTATTTGATTCTTCTCTCTTTTCTTCTTTATTAGTGTTGCTGGCGGTCTAATTTTTTAAATAATTAAGCTGTGGTAAAGCTCTAGATGGAGCCTAGAAGTGAATTTCAAAACTGTGAATATTTCTTTGGTGACAGCTGATGTGGGATAACTGCCTGTGGTATGGAACTTGGAATGTGGGATGAAGGGACCACAAGAAATGGGACCTGAGGACTCTAGAGGCTGACTCCAAGAACGTTAGGACCACATAAGATGTCTTGACCTGCAGAGTCTAGACGGGCTCTTTCCTTCACCTTGTCGGACCAGATAATTCTGTTTGATGTACTAAGCAGTGCTGTGTTCTTCCATAGAGAAGTTCATAATGTGCTGTTATCTTTTGTTTTATGTTAATAGCCATTGCTGATCAATTAATTTATTACATGTTTGATTTGTAATGTTATTCCAATTCTGAAAATCAATTTTGCAAATGCTTGTTTAATTACATTTTATTCATATCAGAATGGTGTATTACAGTTTTACTTTGTTTCTTAGCTTTGTTTTGAGAATGTTTTTGTTTAAAAATATATACTTCTCATGCTTTCTTTTATTCTTGTAGTAACTTTGATGAGTTCAGTATTCACAATGTTGTTTTTTATTTTCATGTTGAATTTTCTGGGACTAACAGTAGAAAAAGAATCTAGGGTGGTAAAGTTTGATGGCTTTCTTTATTTCTAAATTCAAGCATAATCTTTCCTGTTGCTACAGGGGTTTCTTCAACAAATAGAAGTAAATGGACCTTTCTCTGGTTTAACATCCCCTAAAGATTTCTTTTTCTTCACCATTTTCTAATTTCAGTAAGACTTTGTTTCTTAGCCATTTATGCATTCCTTATTGCTACCAAGCCTCCAAAAAGCCTCTATCCAAGGACCCTCCATTGCCTCCAGAACTCATATTTGCTTGATGCTGCCATACTTTGCACTACACATTTTTAATTTATTTTCATTTGACTTCCTATTAAGTGTTCTATGTGCTTTCTTACCCTGGTTAGGACATTTTACTTCTGAATATAAATCACCAGATTTTTTTTTGTCTGTGGTCTTCCCTGTTTAGTATCTTATGGCATTCTTTTAGGTTCATCGCAATTGCCTTTGATATCTCTATGTCACAACTTCTGTGCAAATTACAAGACCTCACATTATGCCAGGCAATGTAATATAAAATATATCCATAAAAATATATTATTAAAATATTTGAGTTATAAGGAACATGATAAGATTTAAAAAGCATTTTAAATTTGAAGGAAGGAAAAATAATGCACATTAGCAATAAACATACAGCAAGCAGGCTGACCTCTTTACTTCTTTTTTCCTCATAAGAGAATCCTTACTTTGTGCAAGCATCTGTCTACAAGTTGGTTTGTCAATAAATGACAATATTTCCTAAAATTGCTATTGTCATAACTACGTGCACATGTCCAGGGTAGTATATTTAAACCAAAAAGGGTAATTACAGTTCCTGATTAGGAAAGAGACTTCTCAATCTCCTGTTGCAGATGAACGAAGAAACGTTCATCCACAAATGCTATTGGAAGACACATTGACATCACAGGGAACATGTTTAGAGATTAAGTTTAAAGCTGAGAATTGTAGAATTAAGAGGCAGAAAAAAAACATATAGCACTCATTAAGTATTTATAACAATTATGCCTCCGAGGGCTTATATCTAAATTTCCATTTATATGAGGCATTATGTTAACTTATTAAGTGAAAAAGGTTTGCAGCTATTTTCAATGAAAAGCATTTCAACTCAAACAAGTGGTGATTGTATTTATTTTTAATTGTAAAGTTTTGGGTGAAGAAATATTGCCCAAACAAGGAATGACAAGTAACCGTGATAGAATCCAAGATATATAATGACTTAGAAAATGTATCACTCTTTGTGAAAACAAGATGAAGATAGACCTTAATATATGGGGTATAAAGTGCAAAAGTAAGAGCTCAAAAATGAGATACAGGTGCTCTTGATGAATTAACTTTCCTTAGTCAAATAGATATATTCAGGATTTCTATTTATTCTAGAATTAATTGTGGTAATTTATATCTTTCAAGAAATTTGTACCTTGCATCTAAGTGGTTCAGCATATTGTCATAATATATTTCATAATCGTTCTTTATTCTCATTTTAGGATTTGTAGGAGGAATATGAATGATGCCTCGTTTCATGTCTAGCCTTACTAATTTACATTAACCATTTGAACATTTGTTTTTATCAATTTAGGTGAAATAATTTTATTCTATTATAATTTTATAAAGAAGCAGTTCTTGCTTTCATTGATATTTTAATATTGTTATTTCTGTTATCTCTTTCACTGATTTCTGCTCTTATCTCTATTTTATCTCATCTTTTTACTTGGGCTTATTTTACAATTCATTTTCCAGGCTTTCTTCCCTCCTGACTTAAAGAAAGCAAACAAAAATATCTACACACCTTAATTTGGGGGAGAATGTGGTCATGTTGCTCATGTATTCATATGTGTATATACGTCTCACACACACACACAAACACACACTCCCCCTGACTTTCTTGAGTAAGAAATAGTTTATTCTTACCCAGTGTTTCTCTTCCCAAAGAATATATAGATTGTTGTATTTTTCCATTTATACCTGATATTTTAAATTATATCTGATTTTAAAATGAAACTTTTGGCCTGATTAATGTGTAAAGCATACAGTTAAAATAATGGTATTTTATTATTTATTTAATGTGAATATTTGCATCTTTTACTCATGAGAAAGATAATTTGCTACTTTATTCTATTAAGCTGTCTACATTATTCTAGTGTCAGAAACAATGAATAATGATAATAAAATTATTATGATGATGATAAATAAAATTATTATTATTATGATGATAAATAAAATTATTATGATGATAATAAAATTATTATTATGATGATGATAATAAAATTATTATTATTATGATAATAAATAAAATTATTATTATCATTATTACAAACCAAAATCTCTATAATGCTACTCAGGAGCTTTATTAATATAGTTGCTTTCTTTAGTTTTCTACAAACTGATGAGTATAATTTTCATCTTCTCCTTACTGTTTCATTTCCAGTTAAGCCATGTTGCTGAGAATTCTATACCCAGAATTAGCTACTGATGTGATAAAAACTATGTACAAAAAGTTTCTGAAATCAGGTTGATGGGACTACCTGTGAAATAATTTTCAAATTAATTTTTACATTTTGTTTCTGTGTGTTTGTGTAATAAATAAATTAGCACAAATAAATTTTTATATTGTGCTTCAAGAGGAAGAAATGAGGAAAGGAAAAGCCAACAAAATTAACGTACTGCATTCTATGTCACATTCTTCTGTAGTTCCAGTGATATATAGACAATCTAGACAGCTACTCAGCTCCTAAAATGAACAAGTCTATATTTTTTTTGAAGAATTAATTATTTTGGATACATAATAGTTTTACACGTTTACGGGATATATGTGAGGTTTTCATACAAGGATACAATCAGGGTAATTGGGGTATCCACCACTTCAAGCATTTATCAGTTATTTATTTTAGAAATATTCCAATTTCACTCTTTTAGTTATTTGTAAATTGACAATAAATCATCGTTTACTATAGTTGCTCTATTGCACTATCCTTTTAGTCTCAGTCTGTTATGGAGTAGAATGTCCAAAGCTCCCTCTGCTTGCTTGTATCTATTATGATTCACCATATTCTATAATAATCTTTATTCCTATTAATGTATTTGCTAGCTTTATAGTCCTTTTCTGGATTAACAAAGTGTTTACCATGTAATCTATGTGGACAGATTGGTCCACTGGTAGTAGCTAAAATATGAATTCTTTTATATTAAAAGTACTTTTATGTAATCCCATTTTGCTTAACGTTTGTTTTGATGTTACAGAAAAGTAAAATAATTATATTAAAATAATAGTGGATCTTGATACCTCTAAGTTTTTAAAATGACTTAGTGATTATTTAAACTTGAAAAGACATTTAGGATATTTAATCTTTTATTAGATAGAATTGTAGAAAATTATGAACATCCACTTAACTAAGCAAAAATAATGTTTTTGCCTCAAAATTATAATTTTAGGACCATGTATTGGGGATTTGTATAAAAGATTAGTGAAGAACAACTCTGAATTTTCTATTCTAAGTTGACTGGAAGTTGCAATTTATTTAATTGCCTTCTAAGTACTGTGTTAGCTTGTGCAATCACATGATTTATTGTTCCTGACACAGCCATTTGAGAACAAAAGTAATACTAACGCAACAGGACGTTGGGACAATAAAAATAAGCCTCAGTTATCACAGGCAAAGTCACATTTATGAATATGTTACTGCTATGGACTGAAAGTTTGTGTCTCCTCCCCAAAATTCTTATGTTGAAATACAAAACACCAGTGTGACTGTATTACGAAGGAGGTAATTAGCTCATGAAGGTGGAGCTTTCACTAACGGGATTAGTTCTCTTACAATAATAGACAGTATACAGCTTACTTCCTTTCTCTGCTCTCTCTCCACCATGTGAGGATACAAGGAGACATTCAACCAGAAGGTTCCTTGCCAGACACCAGCTCTATCTACCAGAGCCTGATTTTGGATATCTCAGGCTTCAGAACTCGGAGATATAAATTGTTGTTGTTTAAGCTACCATCTATAGCATTCTTCTAGAGCAGCACAAACTTACAGAGGCAGTTATTTTTAACTCAACAATAGTGATCTACTAATTTCCAGCCCCTTTTCCTTTCTTAGGTTTGGTCATTGGAATTCAACAAGGTTTATCTTTCTATTAATATTTATTTCCTTCCCTCCCCATTTCTATTCTTGTCTTCTTAGCTTCCTTTCCCTCTTCTTTTTGTCCCCCCTTCTCTCTTTTGCTTTCTCTCCTTCTCTCTTTCTCTTTCTGATATTTTTTCCATTTAACCTAATTCAATATTTAGCAATGTCAGACTTCTATAAAGGTTTAGAATATTTTGAATAACTATTCCAATTTCGTTAGGAATGCAAACAATGCTTCAAATTGCCTATTAATATTAACATATTTATTATTTATATTAATATTTATTATTTATATCTTGAAAATAAGTATATTTTAGATGAGTAGATTATATCACTAAGCTTTTATTTTTTCCCACTGGATGAATCCTCAATAAAGACAGAAGAGTAGGAATATTAAAAGATTAATTACTGTGTAATTAGTGTACTGTGAAAGGCAAAATGTACTGGCTTAAGTTTTTGCTGAACTGACGTGCATTACTAATTTTCATATATCTTGTTTCTATATCTGATTAATTTGCTCTTATACAGAAATTCAATAACTTAGTAAACAAAATTAACTAAAAGGAGCCTAAGTCAATTAGTGAAGTTATGAACTTCGGTCATAGAGAATATTTTGATTTCTTAATGACATTTAATTTCCCACATCACCACCACCCCACTACACACAGTTTTTGTGAAATTTCCGGACTAGTTTCCATTTCCAAGATTTGAAACAAGATATTTATATGATAACACATCTACCAAAGTAAGAATTAATAACTTTTTCGCCAAAGAGAATGGAAAAGGCTGCAAAATATTTGGAGCAGGTGGATGGCATGGCTATTCATACCTCGAAAAGTTTTTGTAATTTTCATTCGAACATTAATAGAAATGGAGTGAGATGGATACAGGAAGCCAGATATATGACAGTTGTAATTACTCAGAAAAATAAAGGTCAAGGTAATCCACATTACAGTGATGATGCTGGGGATGAAGAAGAGGGGTATTTAATATGAACGGTGGTAATATTGATCGAACTTGCTGATTTTTTTTTCATGTGGAAATATGATTGAAACAGAAAAGTAAAAGAAACTTGTTTCTAGATTCCTGACTTGGGAAACTGAGTAACAACTGGATAAATTTCTAAAAGAAATAATTCAGGAAGTGAATCCATTTCTAGAATATCTGCATTTACTTTCTTTTCCTGTAATCATTAATTCACAATTGTTTATTAAGCACTTCTTGGAAGAGGCTTAGGTCCATGAAGGGAAAATAAAATAAAATATGTTGTTCTTTGATTCAAGTTGTTTTCTATTTAATTGCAGTGATAAAGTAAATAATAAAATAACATGCTTTTTAAAGTAAATTGTAGAAAATGTTATTTTGTAAGGTCAGATAAATCCTTATAAGAGTTCAGAGAGGAGAAGTGGTACTTTAGGGAAACACTTTGTAAACTTACTCTGTTAATGGCCATGTACTAAGTGTTTTGGCTTTGTAAGCCAAGAAGCAAAATTAAGACTGTTGTGTAGACATGCTTATATCAACCGAAGAAAACAAATTTCCACAAATAACTTATTGTTAAAAATCCAAAAGCATCATTGTATTAGTCATCTTAGGCTGCCATAACAAAATATCACAGACCGGGTGGCTTAAATAATAGAAATTTATTTTCTCACAGCCTGGAGTCTGGAAGTCTAATGTAAAGGTACTGGCAGCTTTGGTTTCTCCTGAGACCTCTCCTAGGTTTGCAGATGGCTGCCTTCTGGCTGTGACTCCACATGGCCTTTCCACCGTATGCTCACCCTTCCTTTTCTTAAAAGGACGCAAATGCTTTGACATTAGAGCTCTGTCTTCATTACCTTATTTAACCATAATTACCTCTTTAAAACCCTACCCTATCTCCAAATGCAGTCTCATTGGGGGTTATTATTTCAATGTGGGAATTTTTTGGGAAACAGAATTCAGTACAAAACAACAGCAATGACAACAATAATGACTGAGCAAAACTTTTGTAATACAAGTCTGCCAATGAGAAGAATAGGAATATTGGGGGATGGATAACATTTTTGCTCAATTACAGGTCAAAGTTAGGGTTTCCTATATTGAAAATTGATTGCAAAAGTTAATATGTTAATGCTCATCTGTAATGAGATTCTGTTTTTCATCTTTAAAAATATCTTTTCACAAATAAGTTACACATGTAATATTTGAAATGCCGAATTATTCTTGTCTCATTGAGATTTGTAATGTAAGAAGGAAGGAAGGAGGAATGAAAGGCAAGCAAGCAGGAAGGCACAGGGACAGAACAGAAGAACATGGTAATTTTAACAAGCAATTTTTTCCCGTCTCATTGCAAGCACCATTGAGTCTGCATTGTTAGAACTACTAGCAGAATAATGAAAAGTGAATACATTATCTAATATAATTAAATTACTAAGAGTTAAATGGATCCCTGACTCCAAATGTATTATAAGTATAAATTAAGAAAGGTAATATGTAATAAAAGTGATTAGAGTTAGAATCTGAAATAATATAAAGATATAATTCTAGTCAGATCCCAAATGTATCTCTACACAATATTTCTGCCAGGTGATCATCTAAATGAACAACACCTGGTTAAATGAATTTTTAAGTGTTCTCTACCCTTTTCTTTTTATTCCATTCCCTTTTATTCTCATGCTTATAAAAATAAACTTGTTTTTTATTCTTATTCCATTTTTATTTAGGTACAGTTTTTTATTTTTTTACATTACAGTAGGTACATTAGGTAAAGCGTTTTTTTTAATTTATCAATGGTCATGTTTTTATTTCTAACTCCACTTTGCAACCCCCAATGAAATTCAAAAGTTACATAAACTATAATATTTATCATAAGCACAATTGAAGCTGAGGTAATTAATAAATGAGGTAAATAATGTGGCTGAATACTCTATGAAGTGATTATTTAGCCTTGATATTTATTGAAAGAAAATCCACCAAGAAAAAAAAAAGCACAGAACATGTGGTGCCACAGGGGCTATATCTAACATAGTTAATTTTTGCTTTTAGTCAAACAAACATACTCTAAATGTTTTACTGATTACTAATTCAAAACAGTAATTTTTTAAAAAGCAAAAGAAGCATAATGTATGCCATTAAAATTTTTCAAAGTGCAATGCATTTTTCAATAGTTTAGTCCTATTTTTAACAACCAAATACATTTTATTGAAATTTGAAATTGCCACTATCATAGTCGATAAAACTTGTTAGATTACTGTAAAATGTATTATATTGAAGGCAGCTCTAGACCACCTGGAACAGCTGCTGCCATCATGCTTGCTGCAGCAGGGAGGCATGGCTGGGGCTGCATGCTCCATGGAGTTGGCGGGAGCCGGGGACAAGCAGGATCCCCGTCCCTTCTGAGTTGGGGCAGGAGCAGCTCCCTGGGTGTCACTGCAGCTGCCCAAGCCATGGCTGTGGACCTGGGCATCCCTGTGCTCTTGGACCCCAGCAGCAGGTGGAAGTCCAGCCCTCCCATGTGCAACTGCAGCTCCCCAAGTCAGGGCTGAACACCTGGACCTCCCACTCCAAGTCCATGGAGCAGGCAAGAACCCTGCCCTTCCAAACACAGCTGCAGACACCCAAGCTGCATCTGTGAACCTAGGCATCTCTGCACTCTTGGAGGCCCAGGAAGGTCCCCCTTGCCCTTGGAGGCTTAAAAGTCCCTGCTCAGGCTACCTGGAGTCTCCCTGCTGTCAGAGCCCACTCTAATATCAGAGCAAAGTTGGGGCTGAGCCCAGCATTGTAGCAGCCTGGCTGGGTGTGCATACCCCCAGGGCAGTGCTGACATGCCAGGCCCCTGCTACCTTGGCTTCCTCTGGACTTTGGGTGCTGAGGAGCATAGGAGTGAAGCCGAGGTGGTGCTGTGGGTAGCTCAGTGCCAGTCTGCAGGTGCTCCTTGACACCTACAGCCTGAGCACCATGAATGGCAACAGGAGCCAGACAGGTTCCTGGGTGGAAGGGAGCGGGTCCCCAGTGAGTGCCCACCTTCAGGCCAGGGAGGACCTGAAGTCCTCCAGCTGCCAATCCCACTAAGGAGAGTATGAACTTGTGGTGTCTTTTTCAGGCCCGCCCATGGCCACCCATGGGCCAATTGGCACAGACTTCCTGCCCTGTGAGGCCCATAAAAGCCCCTGGCTCAGCCAGAGCTGAGCAGACATCAGGACTACCATCTCTAGAGAGGAGGTACCCACTTGAGGACCTCCTCTCTGCTGAGAGCTACAGAGACAATGGGACAATCTGCCTGCAGAGAGGAGCTTCCCACTCAAGGGTCGCCTCTCTTGTAGGGGCTGAACATTCACTGGGAGACCCTGGCTGCAGAAAAGAGCTACCCCCTCCACTTATCTGTGTACCTCATTCTTCCTGGAGGCAGTATCTGTTGAATGGCAGGGCTAAAAGAGCTGTAACACAAACAGGGCTGAAACATGTCCCTTGCTCACCATGCTGTGGGTGAAGAGGACAGAAGAGCTACAGCCCTTTGGAGAGCTGAGACTTGGGAGTTCCGTGAGTTAGGGCTCTGAATTCCTTTTTGGGGCCCTGTGGTTCCTGAAATCTCCAAGCTTCTGGGCACCACCATGTTCCCTGGTGCCAGCCATTGAAGCTGCTTACATTGCACTTGGTCTAGCTGTAGCTTAATAGAGAGCTGTCACCCATTCTGGAACCTGGAGCTGCCCACCACATTGCAGCAGTTGGCGTGTCTGACTGTGCAATGGCCAGACCCCACACTTGCTCACACACCCCTCACCGCTCCATGCCTGACTCACCCTTAGCAGGCATGGAATCTCTTATGGTTTATAATAAAATTGTGAATCTCTTTAGTAATAGAGTTGGAAGAAACAACAATATGTCATACTATTTCATTTCAACAAGGGACATGTAAAGGCTTTCCACCATTGTCAACATTTATTATTTTATGACATATCGTGGAGAGCTTCTAATCATTAGAGATGAAAATAAATAATCACTGAAAATTATATTGTTGAAATGTATAAATGTAGACATAAGTTGCCTTATGAAAATGTGATGCAAGTTATTACACAAGATCACAACCCTTTGAAACTTAAAACATTTCAAATTCCATTTGCATTTCTAATTTATAAATTTAAATTTTAAGAAAATAAAGTTTAACAGAACTTTAGAATTCTGAAATATAAAACATATTAAGACTTAATAAATAACTATATTTAGAATGTCTGTATCTTATGAAGCACATTAAAAGTCATTTAATGCCAGATGTCACATGATTATTATATCTTCT
This sequence comes from Gorilla gorilla gorilla, assembly GCF_029281585.2. Taxonomy (NCBI): domain Eukaryota; kingdom Metazoa; phylum Chordata; class Mammalia; order Primates; family Hominidae; genus Gorilla; species Gorilla gorilla. The sequence continues at coordinate 177,752,784 of NC_086017.1, forward strand.
ATACATAGCTTTTATCAAATGATCATCCCAGCGATTACACAGAGTAATGAAAATTCAACATCTATCAAGACATCACATTCTACCTTTGAAAAACATATTATTTCAAGCTTATTGTCATTTGAAAAAATAAGAAAATAGTACATAGAAAATCTCAGAAAGAATACAAGTTTTCTATAGCAATTTGAAACCATAATGTTATTCAGTCTTAAGAATGAGTAAAGGATATATAAATGGAAATAATACTTTCTATTATAGGGTTTTAGCATATTTATTTATTGCCTAATAATATTAATTCCATATTTCTATATTTAGTTGGATAAATTTGAAAAACTTACTTGTGAAATTATGTCACATTATTAAATACAGTCTTGATATTTTATACTCTGATGAAATATTTCTATCTTTTAAAGCTTAATGCAGTATTCAATTACATTATTTTTCATACTACAATAGTATGTGATACAAATTAGGCCAGATATAAATAATTGTTCAGTAGATAAATGCCAAACTTACATGATTTCAATTATATTCACATTACCCTCATTTTTAATTTTTAATTAATTTTTAAAAGCCTAATATTGTAGAAAGTATTTAAGTTTTTCAATGGCATCAAGTATTTTCTACTGATTGTAAGAGCAACATGTTATTTTTAGAAAATTATTGCTTATAAAAATCTACACAAAAATTAATCTCCACCCAATTATACCCTCTATTAGTATTGTTTACCTTTAAATTTTGAGTTAAATTATGTGGGCTCTTACCATTTTATATGTATTTATACCACTTTTCTAATAATAAGTTACAAGAAAGAATATGACAGCTTCTATGTTTGTCTACATAATGCTCTATAGTGAATGCTACACAATGCACTCTCAGTTACATCTCAACTTTTATTTGCAATCTTATTCCTCAGTACTCTTTTTATGTATATAGTACTCTATGGTAATTAGAACTTATTCTTCAACCAACTTTAGATATTCTCGACCCTGTATTTCTAAACCATGACCCACGGCACACTGTTTTGTTTCTAAGATGTCTGTTGCAAAGAGTTACAATTATCATTATAATGTGAAATTTTACATAATCCCACAACATAAAATAAAGGGCAATTGTTCATTCAGGAGATTGTACATGCTGTGTGGTGTAGTGTAATGACAGCTGAGAATCACTGTTTCATAGTGTCATTCTTCTATTATCCTAAATAAATGTAATATTCAAAATACAACATACTTATTCAAACTTTACTCAAGGTGGTGTAATATGCTAAGCATTTTACAGACACTGTGTCATTTTGTCCTTATAAACACCTCATTAAAGAAAGATTATTATTCTTGCATCTCAGAAAAGGAGTCTAAAGTTTAAAATAAATTCGCATTTTTTTGTTTTTTTTTTCGAGATGGAGTCTCGCTCTGTCACCCAGGCTGGAGAGCAGTGGCGCGATCTCGGCTCACTTCAACCTCTGCCTCCCGGGTTCAAGCAATTATCCTGCCTCAGGCTCCCAAGTAGCTGGGACTACAGGAGCATGCCACCATGCCCGGCTAATTTTTTTGTATTTTTAGTAGAGATGGGGTTTCACCGTGTTAGCCAGGATGTTCTGCATTTCCTGACCTGGTGATCTGCTCGCCACGATCCAAAGTGTTGGGATTAGAGGCGTGAGCCCCCGCACCCACCCTAGTAGTTTTTTAGAGGTTACAGAGCTAGTAAAAACAGGGCCAAGATTTGTAAAAGATTCTATTTTAATGAAAAGCAAATTTCTTCATGAGTATGCTATAAAATTGAGCTTTCCATTCAAAGAGCTAAAGTTGTATTAGTCTAACTACATATTTCATATTGCTATAAAAATGTTTTTCTTCTTTTAAAACTTTAAAAAAATAAATGTGAAAATATTGGGATTGTGTATAGAAAACAACAGGCAACATGATCCATGGTACAGAAGGTAGGTGCAATAAGTAAGGAGAAAGAAAGATCAATAGACAAGAGAACATGTGAACTAAGATTTCTAAAAATTGGGTCTCCTGCTTAATGGCTGATTTGATTGTCTTTTTAAGTTTATGGGACTGGAATTTCCATAAGAATTGCTGACATTCACATCAGCATATTCAAGGAGAGTCAAATAAGATGAATTATTTTTTAGTGAAAAGGGACGTTACTGAATTAGGCATTTATAACTGTCTTGACATTTAGAGTAATAAATACTGAAATAGGTAGCAAACACTTTAGTGTTTCATCTATTTTTGAAAAAAAAAACTTTAGAAAAAGATTAAAGCATACTTGTGATAGGAAGAATAATGACCCCCTCAAAGATGCACATATCCTAATTTTCAAAACTTGTAGATACGTTAGGGTACATTGAAGAAGGAAATTGAGGTTGCAGATGAAATTAAGGTTACTAACCAGCTGACTTTAAAATGGGTAGCTACCCCTGAATTATCCAAGTGGGCACAAAGTAATTACAAGTGAGCTTAGAAGTAGAAGAGGGAGAAAAAGGGAGAGGTGAGTAATGAGACATGATAAGTACTTAACTTCTGTTTCAGACTTTGAAGACGGAGGAATAGGCCCATGAACCAAGGAACATGTATGTCCTTTTAAAGCATGAGAACAGATTCTTCCCTAGAGCTTCCAGTAAGGAACACAGTTCTCCAGACATCTTGGTTTTAGCCTTGTAAGATTTGTAATGGATTTCTGATTTATAGACTTGTTCTTTTAAGCCACTAAGTTTGTACTAGTTTTTTTTGTTATAGCAGCAACATAAAACTAATACAACTTATTCTAAACAACTTATCCTACTATAATGAAGTACTTTTGGCATTTTCACAGTAATAGATTTTCATTCTAAGATATTTTTCAATTATTTTGACCAAGAAGGAATTCTGAACCCAAAATATTCAATGTATTTTACAGAAATAAACCAATCAATTATAGACACCATATTATTTTAAGTTTATAGATTATCTGAATTTTTCTAGTTATGCAAGGATGCATACATTTATTAAAAATTATTACAGAATGACTAGGAGAATAAGCTACATTTGAATTCAGATTACACATCTACTCAGTTATTTGAGATTAAAATATAAAAGTAGTTATATTTATACTCAGTTACATAGTTTTAAATATGATTTCATAATAGAAAATAGTGAAAAACAATGATGAAAAATGATCATCTTCCGTATATGAATGAGGAAACCGGGCCCAGTGAAGTTGAAGAACTTCTTAGTTATTACTTAGTCAATGTCAAACTTTAAACAATATTTCATAGTTCTTATTTCAAAGGTCTTTTTTTGTATCACTTGCAAAAACATACACAATATTTTCAGCTACAAATAATACATAAATTCATTTTTAAAATCCACTAAAATAGAAAGGGGAATAATATAAAAAGTTATCCTACATACCCCTAACTTTATTATCTATGTTCTAAGTATATACACTGTCACTTTTTTCTTATACATGCTTGTAAATATTTTTATCACATGCACCCATATACATGCATAGATTTCTTTTCCCCAAACAAAGCACTCTGTACCTATTTTTGTGTATCTTCCTTTTTATCACTTAAAATTCTTCTTTTTATATGACTATATTGGCTGCATGTAATCTCATGACTATTGTAATATATAAATCCCATAAAATAGGTAACTATTTGGAATTTCAGTATACTAAATCTTAGCCAAAACAATTAAAAAGTAGATTCAGCTATTATAGTTGTCAAATGAAGACTCCCTGGAAGAAATCATCAAAATAAAATAATCATGTTAAGCCAAGTTTATGCTCACTGTATTCCACTTTGTAATATACTAGAAGACCAACATCAAAAGTAGAACATTGATAAGGTTTGATTTAAGGCAGACCACTCAATGTGAAACCTAATTGAGATTAGGCAAAATTTATGATATAATTGTTTAGAATTGATGAACACACCAATCAAATCAATAGTTAAGTGATAGCTGTTATTTTGAGAAGTGCTCATTTACCCATATGACAGAAAGTTGAGTAGGATGTTGCTAATATAAATAAATTTTCAGGAAATTGAAATAAATGAAGTTATTGCAACTTTATTTTTTGAGCAATACTTTTCTGAAATAGTATCCATGTTAAAGCAAAGTGTTGATTACAATAATCATGTTAATATCAAGAATCAGTTAGTAAATCCATGCTAATGTGGATACTAAGTTGTTTGACTGTAGATGGTTTTCATTTTCATGATCCAGTGGTTTAGATGTTGAATTACATTCCCAGCAATAATTCAGTAGGAGATATATGTCCCAGCCTTACTGTACCTCAGACTGTTTCAACTTTTTGTTAGTGACCTTGGCTTGCATAGCAGTCTCCATGTGGATGTTGAGCATGGTTTATTTGGTTGGTATTCAGCATTTTCTACTTTCCTTTAAAAAGGGGGAGAGAGGCACTACATTTCACATGAGACTCTACAATGACTATATCTTTCTCTCTCTCTTCACTTGTCTCTAAGGCCTGAGTCACAGTCAGCTCCTGTTCATTGGTTAAGGTCACTGGAAATTGAACTGTAGGTGACCACTCTACATGTTTCACCAGATTTATGTCATAGAATGAGCTACTCTATTAGCATCCTACTTTCAGAATATTCAGATGATGATTGATGTTTCCAAATGCTCTCCTCCCTCTCCCACATGGATACAGAAAAACAAATTCAGAAATCATATATTAAGAATTAACTCAGCACTTATTGTTCTGGTGGCAACACATGATACGTATGAGGTCGGGTCGGGGAGCTAGAGATTCAGTAATTCTATATAACCAGGCTTCCTATCAAGCATACACAAATTTTACAACAGTTTCTGTTATAGAGCATTTCTTCAACTTGACTTCCCTCTTTGGAAAATGGAGAAAAATAAATCTCTTTCTTCTCTAGAATGAAAAGAAAGAACTCCTAAGTCATTCAGGAGCCTTTCTCTTAATTATTCAAAAGGCTCAAATGCACATCCTTTTACTTTACATTTCCTGGAATTTTTCCTACAATGAATTGGAAGTGGGGGGATGCTATCTGTAGTGACTTTAGTAAAGTACCAAGGTCAGTTCTTTAGCTGCTGAGTCGTTTTGGGTCACAGCATCTTGATCCAATTGGTTTCCCTCTTTACATCATGGGTATTTTTTAGTGCCTTGCAGGCTTCAACTTCACATATAGAATATGGAATGTATAGAATAATATCTTTATAAAGTTATGGTATACTACAGATTAAGGACTTTAAAAATTTATTCAATAGTAACGATACAATAATATGCATTCCTTGCTTATTGATTCTGAATAATAGTTTGTTCACTTTTCTCCTATTTGTTTATATTCACATATGATTACCTTTCTAATTTTCTACTAAGATAATCTATTTTCCTTGCTTTTAAGAGTGCGTATCTAACAATAATTATTTTATATTTTATAAAATACATTGCATTTAGTGACAATGCTGCACTTATTCTAAAATAATGAAATGTGCCTGAAAAATTTGTAACAAGAAAGTGACATATCTTCTATCTCACACTGGCCCTGTTTTTAAGATCCAGTTTAGGTTCTTCCCATAGTACAAATGAAATAAAAATATATATACTTATAACTACATTTATAATACCTAGGAGAATCATATTGCATGAAATAGACTCAAAATTCAAAGAGCATCTACTCTTATGATTTTTTTTAGCAACAGATTAATTAACTTACCAACAGATAACATAAAATTGGTTTCCAAGCAAGAAAATAGGTGGACCTGGAAAGAATGTAGCTTTAGACTCAAGAATGCGCCAAATATTTCCCAAATATCAAAGCTAGATAGTATAAAATTAGGATTCTTTGGGCTCCATTTACTATTCAATAAAAAAATAGTATCCAAGGAGAATTTATTCTAAGAATATTGGTGATTTCCTGAAGCCAAAAATGAGACTGTTAATGAAAAATGTCAAACTCTGTAAAGTATTTGGATATTTATTCTGAGCCAAATATGAGTGAGCAATGGCCTGTGACACAGTTGTCAGACATCCTGAGAACATGTTTCCAAGGTGGTCGGGGTACAGCTTAGCTTGATACATTTAAGGGACACATGAGACTTCAATCAAATATATGTAAAATGTACATTGGTTTGGTCCAGAAATGAAAGACAAGTGAAAGCATCTGCTTCCAGGTCATAGGTAGACTCAAAGATTTTATGATTTGTAATTTGTTGAGTTAAGTTACTCTCTAAAGACTTAAGACTGTCTGGGTTAAGATAAGGAGTTGTGGAGACCAAGATTTTACTTTGCAGGTGAAACCTCCAGGTAGCAGGCTTTGGAGAGAATGGATTGTAAATGTATCGTTTCAGACTTGAAGACTCTGTTCTATCCTTAATTACAAAAGGGTGGAGGGTGTAATGAGGCATGTCCAACCCCTTCCTTCCCATCATAGCCTGAATTAGTTTTTCGGGTTAGCTATGGAATTCCCTTGACAAGAGGAAAGGTGCATTCAGAAGGTTGGTAAGGGGGATTTAGAGTTTTATTTTTGATTTACAGAACTATAGCTGGAAGAAGCTCAGGGAAATCTGAAATCGGGGAAGAGTACAGAAAGTTTCTGACTTTTCCTGAATTTAATGTTAGTATTTCTTCATGCTTTTCAGTGTCATTTTTTCTCAAAGAAGACCACCATTCTCCACATTGCAAGAGATGATATCTATAGAATTTAAATCTTATTATTATTTGAACTTTTAGAACTTTTCTACAAGGCAAAATTGATAATCTTTAATGGAAGATTTCATTTTCTACGTGGAAAAATCTCTGAGAAGGGCCTCAATGGTCTAGTCTCACTTACGTTTCACTTATACCCAGGGCAACCAAGTTGTTTAGGAGGGCAGAGCAAAATAAGAACTCGACAGTGCCATACAGAAATTATTGGATGGAGTAGGAAGAAATGCAATTTAGAGATGAAAAGGAGAGCTACTCTGATTTAATAATAATAATAATAATAAAGGTAGATGTGAAATATGCACTATCCTATTGCTCTTGCCAGGAGTATATTTTGATTGAGAGAGCAGCAATAAAGGCAGGCAAACATTAGCTACCAATAAAAATAATAATAATTGAGACTGTTCTGGTACTGTGAAAGATTCGAAAAGGGTTAATATAAAACCATATTGCCCCTGTCTGAAGAAGCCTACTTGGAGTTAAATGACTGAAACGCTAATTGTATAGTCAAATTATATGCAAATCATAGTAGGAATACAAATAAATAGTTAAATCTATTTCTGACATGAAAGATGAGGGAAGATGGCTTTAAATGTTGTAGATAAACTATCAGTTGTAGGATCTCAAAAAGATGTGTCTACTGATAAATAATTTGTGACAGCATAAACAATAGGAAGAATGAACAATTGGACTAGAGATGTCAAAATATCAAGGATTCATTTCATCATAACAAGGAGCTTTACATGAAACTGGAGAGGGCTAAAATTCATAATTTTGTTACTTGTCTATCCATTAGCTAGACCTAAGTCAGAGTTTTTATTATGCTTATTGGTAAGCAATATGTCTACTATAATTATAAAATCTCTTTTTGTCTATTTGCCATAGTTTAGGCAGTGCTTTATCCTCTCCTTCAGCTCTCAGATACGAGCCAGGTAATAACTTGTGGTGCAAGGAAAGTACTCTCCTGAATCTTTATTGGTTAAACACTCATGAATATATAGCATTTCCTAAATACAGTTAAATTCTGAAAAATTTGAGATGCCATATACTTACTAAAAGTCTGATAAGATTAATTTTCTTGCTACCTTATGGCTGACTAAATTCACCATGCTATAATAGATGCCTCAGATGTTCTCCGTATTGCGTGATATATACTTTCTTCTGATTATCTTTTCTACCTTAGCTCTCATTCGCATAGCCTCCTGTTTTTTGAACTTGTATTAACATATTGCCTTTCTCCCTCCACAATCTTTCTAGGTTACTCTTGCAAACTTATTTCATAGTTAACACAGACTCCATATTTCATTCTCTTCCCTGAAGTCTCCCTTTGTTCCCTGATATTCACTGAAATCTAGACAGTGTTTTATTTTTGTTTCCATGTTATGTGAAATGTGACAACAAGGTATCTCATTACCTCAAACACTTTAGTGTATAATTTCTCTTAAAAAGGGTATTGGCGGGTGGATCACGAGGTCAGGAGATTAAGACCATCCTGGCTAACACGGTGAAACCCCATCTCTACTTAAAAAACCCAAAAAATTAGCCGGGCATTGTGGCGGGTGCCTGTATTCCCAGCTACTCGGGAGGCTGAGGCAGGAGAATGGCGTGAACCCGGGAGGCGGAGCTTGCAGTGAGCGGAGATCGCACCACTGCACTGCAGCCTGGGCGACAGAGCAAGACTCCATCTTAAAAAAAAAAAAAAAAAAAAAAAAAAAGGGTATTCTCTCATGTAATCAGCATAAAACAAAAATAAAAAATAAAAGTTAACAGTGGTACAATACTACCATCTGATTCATAGACCCTACTCGTGTTTCAACTTTAGGAAAACATGAATCAATGAAAGATTATACATTGCATTTTGTTTTCATGCTTCTTTAGTCTACATCAATTGGGAAGAGTTCTTGAGATTTCTTTGTCTTTCATGACTATAAAATATTTAAAGCATATAAGCCAATTATTTTCTAAATGATTCTTAATTTATGTTTATTGAATGCTTTCTCATTATGGTGAAGCATATTTGGCAGGAATTGCACTTTATCAGATGGCCCACAATTTCCGTTTGTCCCACTATTTTGAATGTGTCTCATTACTTTAAACATTAATTTGATCACCTGATTAAATCATCCCTGTTTCTCTACCATACAGTTACTAATTTTTTCTTGTAGTTAATTAGTGTTATGTGGGAAGGTAAATTGAGACTACGTAAATTTCCCACTCATCATCAAGCTTTCACTGAGTAGCTGTGGCATCTATTGCTGTTACTTGGTTGAATTAGCATCAATACTATGGATGAATTTTTAATTCAATTATTCCTTTTACATGTATTAGTAGCCATTGTGATGTAAGAAATAACTTATTTATTTATGTCAATATGAATTTATGATTTCCTATTTTAATTAATGGGATAACATACTTCAATATGATTATTTAAACTGATGTTTAAATTGCCCCAGATTTGGACTCTGGGTTACCTTTTAAACTTTTTTCTGTACCCTTTCAACATGTCCTCATTTTTCTTTGCTTACTTCTGCAGTATCATGTTTTAATTTTTTTTCCTAGCCTTGACATTTTCCACTTTTCTAAAGACTCTTATTTGTAGAAAAAAATATCTGGTCCATAAGAGTGATCATCACTATTGGACTGTTGATGCTCCTTGGTCCACTTGGTTGACAACAGAGCTGGTGAACACAAACACACACACACTCACAAACACATATGTATATACAGATATGGGTAATAAAAATCATCAGATCAATAGTATATTTCCAAATCCAATCTAACACACAGCATTAATTCAAGTTTTCTCTCTTTCCACAATTGTAACTCCTCTAACAGTATTCAATAAGTTATCTCAATACTTACTGAATCAATTATTCCTTTATAAGCCAAACTTCTATTGCCATTGTTGCATCCTTTCCTGACTTAGTTCAGGTTTTAATATCCTGCCCTAGCCAGCCACTGTTATCACCACTGTTACCCTGCACTATGCCCTCTTCACTCCTATATGGACATCAGTAACCTAATCAAGTTATGTGGAACCTCTGTGTCTTCCCTCTGCTCTTTCCTGTATCTCATCCTAGTGGCCACCTGTCCCAATCCTCCCAACAAACAAAATCAGAAACTCACTTTACTTGGCCCCACTTAATAATCTTTGATGGAATTATTCAAGACAGAAGAGAGGAAGAAAGAAATGGTTGCTTTTAACTATTTTTGTTGTTGTCGTTGTTGCTCCTTTGGTGTTTAGAAGTTATAATATCCTTGGCTGGGCATGGTGGCTCACGCCTGTAATCCTAGCACTTTGGGAGGCCAAGGCAGGTGGATCACAAGGTCAGGAGTTTGAGACCAGCCTGTCCAACATGGTGAAGCCCCGTTTGTACTAAAAATACAAAAATTAGCCTGGCGTGGTGGTGGGCACCTGTAATCCCAGCTACTCGGGAGGCTGAGGTAGGAGAATCATGTGAACCGGTAGGCAGAGGTTTCAGTGAGCCAAGATCGTGCCACTGCAGTCTAGCCTGGGCGACAGAGCACAACTCCATCATAAATAAATAAATAAATAAAGTCCTTTTTGTGAACACATAGAATTTACAAACTGCCTCCTTGATTTATCAAAATGTAATGTAAATTGATACATGTTTCACGAATTCTGGGTAATCTTAGAACACTGGATTTCTTAAAACACTTAACTTCCTTTATTCATCTCTCAAATGGCATGCAATTATGTGTTTTAAGTTCCAGAAGACATTTTATATTACCTATACAGTCTATTCTGTTGAGATTTTCCCACATATTTAGTGCTTATTCTTTCCTACACCCTCAACAATACATCTTTTGATCATTTTCCTTATCCTTGAAAACCATACGTTAGTAATTTTTGATGCAAGTCTATTGTTAATGCAGGCTCTCAATAATTTTTTGTCAAAAAATTACAAGATCTAGATTTCTAGCTGTGGTAACTACTTGCGTTCTGTATTTTGGAAAATCTATGTATTTTTACACTGATTAACATTTTTAAGAAAGCCATCAATATTCGTAATTGTTTTTTTAAATACTCTATCTTTATTTTATAACATTATTTTAAATGTACTTTAATGTAAATTTTTAAATATTTATCATGAGACTTTGAACCTTTATTGAATTAAACATGTTAAATTATGTCTTGCAGTGTTCAAAACATTGTGTCGGGTGATAATGGAAACATATAGCTAAATAACACACAGTCCCTGACCTCAAGGGCTTACAAGGTTGTGGAGAAAATACGGCATAAACACAAGTAGCACTGTAAAAATTTTTAGAGAGATACAGAATATTATAAGTGCCGTAATCAGAATGGAACAAATCAAATGTAGATATAGGAGACCTTAGTGAGTCATAACAGATAAAATTATTTTCAAATGTTTTACATACATTTATTTTTTTGGATCTTTCAAAGTGGTTTTTTTCATGGCTAGAAATATCACACAATGAGTATTTTTTGTTGTTGTTTTTAATGCTGTTGTAGTTTCCAGCAAAATAATTTGTGTATAAATTTTCACTATGGCTTCTATTTTAATATTTTGCAAGCTTTACTCTTTGAAGTTCAAAATTGTATTAACATAGCTACAGTTTTTTTAATCTAAATCAACTCAAAATTTATATTCTAGGAACTTATAATAATCTAATAATTCATTTAAAATAGGGCTAAAAAAAGAGAAGAGCATATTTTCAAAAGAGATAATAAACTATAAGTAAACCTATTATAGGAATAAAAAATGCAATTCAACATTTTCATTAAAGCGTGATATTTTTCTATAAAATAAAAAGAATCAATAAAAAGCAGGAGACTCAATATAACTTAAAGTAATAAGAATATCTTTTGTGAGGTTAATTTTACTTGACAATGTCAGTATATCAAATGTTATTGAGCATATATATGACATATGTATATGTGTACACACACACACACACACACACACACACACACACACATCTCCTAAGGTATGTGAATCCCATTTTTGTTAAGCTTTTAAAAATATTTTTCTTAAAGACACAGAAGAAGAAAACAAAATAAAGACACCCAACGTGGTAATTATGTCTAGAGTTCAAAATATTACTAGCGCTAACAAAAAAAAAAGAAGTAACCTATAACCAGAAGAAAATAAGTCAATAGAAACAGATTCACATCTATCAAGTGATAAAATTAGTAGACAATGTAGACAATGACGTTAAAAAAGCTATTGTGTATATGCTTAATATGCCAAAACACTTAAAGGAAGTATGCATATAAATAAATATAAATAAATAAATAGATACATACAGCAAAGAAAAATATAAATTTTAATGATAAAAAGTAAAAATATTAAATAGAAGTGAAGCAGAGTATATACTGTAGAAGAAAAGAGAAGTGAACTTGAAGACAAAGCAATAAAAATATGCGAACTGAAATTCAAAGAGAAACAAACAAGCCAGCATAAAATCTGAGACAACATCAATTCTTCTGACATATATTTGAAGCACCAGAGGAGGAAAGACTAAAGGTGTCAGAAAAACCTAAAAAGAAATTATGACCAATTTATTTCTAAATTATAGAAAAACTATAGCCATATATACTCAGGGCCTATTATATAGTAAATCATGCCTGGCTATCAACAATACAAAAATGTAAAAAAAAATGCAAAAACTTACAAAGGAGGATAAAAGGCAAAGAAAAACAAAACAAAACAAAACAAACAAACAAACAAAAAACGAAAAAAAAGCATAGTATGAAAAGACAAGCAAGCATTAGTTTTACATTAGACACACAATAATACCAAACTAGAATTAGTATATTCAGGCATCCAATGAAAATAGTAGACAAAATTCAAGGACATACAATGTAAGCTGACATACGAAAACTCTAAGAAATAATCTAAATAAAATGTTAGACAAACTGAATTCAACAACACATTGAAACAATCATACAGCATATGCAAGCAGGGTTTATCCTTAGGATGCAAGGGTGATTCAACATATACAAATCAATAAATGTGAATGTGTTAATCCCTTTGCATTCCCATAAAGAAATATCTGAGGCTGAGTAATTTTTAAAGAAAATAGGTTTATTTTGGCTTATGGTTCTACAGGCTGAACAGAAAACATAGCACCAGAATTTACTCCTGGTGAGGGCCTCAGGAAGCTTCCAGTCATGGTGGAAGGGGAAGGGGGAGCAGGTGCCTCACATGGTAAGAGGGGGAACCAGAGAGAGAAAAAAGGGAGATGCCACCATTTTTTAAACAACCAAATCTCACTGTGAACTCAGAGCCAGAACTCATTATGGAGAGGAGACCACCAAGCCATTTATAAAGAATATGGCCCCATTACCCAACAGAAAGGAACCGAATGTCTTGAGGGAAAAGACCCAGAGTGGGAAGCATTCATCACCTGCTAACCTAAGAGCCCTTGGACCTGAGTAACTGGCAGTAATTCCCAGGTAATACTATACAGAAGGCATTGACTGAGTCTCTGAGATGTGCTGGCTTCAGGGGAGACTCAGCACATAACCAGCTATTGTGGCTATAGGTCAAAATTCATACTGTTTGAGAAAAGTAGAGGGAAAAGTAAATAGGACTTTGTCTTAGGCCATGAGTACCAGCACAGCCACGGAGGGGTAGAACACCAAGTGGGCTCTTGGGGTCCGTGATACCAGGACTTGACTATTAGTTGGCATTTCTGGAACTGCCCTACTCCAGAGGGGAGCCCACTGTCCTGAAGAGTGAGTCCCAGATCAGGTAGTATTCACAACAAACCGACTTAAGAGCCCTTGGTTCTTAACAGAACATCTGTGAAGTACTCCTTGATGCCTGGAGTGGTTATGGCTACCGAGTGAGGCTCCTCTGCCATTGGGAAAGGGAGGAAAGAGTGAGAAAGACTGCATCTTGTGGTTTGACTGCCAGCTCAGCCATAATAGAATACGACACCAGGTAAACTTCTAAGATTTTTTATTCTATCCCCTGATTCCCAGACACCACCTCTGGACTCACCCAGGGACTGGGGAACCTCACTGCCCTGAAGGGAAGAACTCAGGCCTAGATGTTTTTGCCACTGGCAGACTGTAGAGCCCCGGGGCCTGCAGTGAACATAGACAAAATCCAGAGAGTGATTATAGCAGACATTGGGCAAGACCCAGTGCTGTGCTGGCTTCAGGTCTGACCCAGTGCATTCACACTGGTGGGGGCCAAAAGGATGCGTGTATTACTCTACCCAAAGCTTTGCATGGCTAAGAACAGAGAGAGAGACTCTGTTTATTTTAGAGAAAGTAAGGGCAGAGAACAAGAATCTCTGACTGGTAATCCAGAAAATTCTCCTGGATCTTGTTCAAGACCATCAAAGTGGTACCTGCATGAGTCCTCAAGAACCAGAGCATTAATGGGCTTCTGGTGCTTCCTAAAGCAGATATGGCTTGGATCACAACACTCAAGTTCTTTCAAATGTCTGGAAAGCCTTCCCAATAATGACAAGTACAAATAAGCCCAAATAGTGAAGACAAACAATAAATACCCTACTTCAATGCCAAGGCATTGAAGAACATCTATTACTATCAACACCATCCAAAAAAAGAAAAAACATGACTTTACCCAATTAACTAAATAAGACATCAAGGACCAATCCTGGAGAAACAGCAACCTTCCTGAAGGATAAGTCAAAATAGCTTTGTTGATGAAACTCAAAGAAATTTAAGATAACATAGAGTAGGAATTCAGAATTTTGTCAGATAAATTTAAGAGATTGAAATAATTAAAAACAATTACACTTAAGTGCTGGAGCTGAAAATGCAATTGGCATGCTGAATTAAGCAATGGGGTTCTTTTATAGCACATTTGATCAAGCAGAAGAAAGAAATGGTGAACTTGAAAATTTGAAATTTGAAATTTAGCAATTTTCAATGCTATTTGAAAATATACAGTCAGAGGAGACAAAAGAAACAAGAATAAAAACAGTGAAGCACACATACAGGATCTAGAAAATAGGCTCAACAGGAGAAATCTAAGACTTACTGGCCTTAAAGAGGAGGTAGAGAAAGACAGGATTAAAAAATTTTATTCAGAGGGATAACAACTTCACAAACCTAGTGAAATATATCAATATACAAATATAAGAAAGTTATAGAACACCAAGCAGATTTAAGCCAATGAAGAATACCTGAAGGCACTTAATAATCAAACTCCCAAAATTTAAGGATAAAGAAAGAATTCTAAAAGCAGTAACAGAAAAGAAACAAATAAGATACAATGGAGCTCCAATGTGTTTGGCTGCAAACTTTTCAGTGGAAACCTTACAGACCAGGAGAGAGTTGAATTACATATTTAAAGTGCTGAAGGAAAAAATACCCTAGAATAGTGTATCTTGAAAAAATATCTTTCATACATAAAGGAAAATAAGACTTTCCCAGGAAAATAAGACTTTCCCAGGCAAACAAAATATGAAGGATTTCATCAACACCAGACTTTTCCTACAAGAAATGTTAAAGGGAATACTTCAATCAGAAAGAAAAATATATTAATGAGCAATAAGAAGTCATCTGAAGATACAAATCTCACTGGTAATAGTAAGTACACAAAAAACACAGAATATTATAACACTGTAACTGTTATGTGTAAACTGCTTTTATTCTGAGTAGAAAGAATAAATGATGAAACAATAAAGAGTAATAAGTACAACAACTTTTCAAGACAGGGTTAGCACAATAAGATATAAATAGAACCAAAAGTTAAAAAGCATAGAGACAAAGATAAAGCATCGAGTTTTTATTGGCTTACTTTTTGGTTGTTTGTTTATGCAAACAGTGTTAAGTTGTTATCAAGTTAAGATAATAGGTTATAAGGTAGTATTTCCAAGCCTCATAGCAACATCAAACCAAAACACATAAATGGATACACAAAGAATAAAAAGCAAGAAACTAAATAATATCACCAGAGAAATGTACCTTCACTAAAGGAAGACAGGAGGGGAAGAAAGAAGGAAGAGAAGATAACAAAGTAAACATTATATAAATGACAAAATAGCAGAAGTAAGATTTTACTTATCAGTAATAACATCAAATGTAAATGGACTAAACTCTTCAATCAAAAGACATAGAGTGTCTGAATGAATAAAAAACAGCACCCATTAGTCTGTTGCTTACAAGAAACATTATTCACCTGTAAAGACACACATAGAATGAAAATAAAGAGCTAGAAAAAATATATCCCATGCCAATGGAAATTTAAAAAGAGAAGGACTCACTATTCTTATATCAGACAAAATAGAGTTCAAGACAAAAACTATAAGAAGAGACACAGAAGGTTACTATATAAGGATAAAGGGGTCAATACAGTAAGAAGGTATAACAATTTTAAATATATATGCACCCAAAACTGGTGCACACAGATATATAAAGCAAATATTATTAAAGCTAAAGAGAGATACAGGCTCTGATATAATAATAGCTGAAGAGTTCAGCACCGCACTTTCAGCATTTGACAGATCATCCAAATATTAGCCTTAATTGGCTCTATCGACCAAATAGATCTGTTAGATATTTACAAAACATTTTATTCAAGAGTTGCAGGACACACATTCTTTTACCCAGCACATGGATAATCCTCAAGGATAGACCATATGTTCGATCCCAAAACAAATCTAAAAACGTTCAGAAACATTGAAATATCAAACAACTTCTCAAACACAATGGAATAAAACTAGAAATTAATAAGAAGAGAAATTTTGAAAACTATACAAAAACATGGATATTAAACAATGTGTTCCTCAATGAACAGTTGTTCAATGAAGAAATTAAGAAGAAAATTGAAAAATTTATTGAACCAAATGATAATGGAAACACAACATACCCAAACCTGTGGGATACAGCAACAACAGTACTCAGAGGAAAGTTTATAGCTATAAGTCCCTCCATCGAAAGAAACAAAAAAACTTTAAGTAAACAATCTAATGAGGCTTTCAATAAAATAGAAAAGCAAGAGCAAACCAAACCCAAAATCAATATAAGAAACTAAAAGAAAAAAAAAAGAGAAAAGACACAAATAAATAAAATGAGAAGTGAAAAAGGAGGCATTACAACTGACACTGCAGAAATTCAAAGGATCATTAGTGGTCACTATGAGCAACTATATGTTAATAAGTTGAAAATCTAGAAAAAATGTACAAATTTCCAGACACATACAAACTACCAGGATTAAACCAGGACCAGGAAGAAATCTAAAACCTGAACAGATCAATATCAAGCAATGTGATTGATGTCATAATAAAATGTCTCCCCTAAAGAAAAGCCTGGAACCCAATGACTTCAGTGCTGAATTCTACCAAACATCTAATGAAAAACTAATACTAATCCTACTCAAACTATTCCAAAAAATATAAGTGGAGGCAATGCTTCCAAACTTACTTTATGAGGCCGGTATTACCCCAATACCAAAACCAGACAAAGATACATCAAGAAAAGGAAACCACAGGTCAATATCTCTGATGAATAGTGAATCAAAAATTCTTAAGAAAATTCAACAATGTATTAGAAAGATTATTTATCATGACCAAGAGAGATTTATCCCTGAGATGCATGGATGATTCAACATGTGCAAATAAACAATGTGATATATCATGTCAACAGAGTGAAGGATAACAACCATATGATTACTGCAACTGATGCTGAATAAGCATTTGATAAAATTCAACATTTGTTCATGATAAAAACTCTCAAAAACCTGGGGATAGAATGAACACAACTAAGTACAATAAAAGACATATATGATATTCCCACATCGACTATCATATTGAATTGGAAGAAACTGAAAAGCTTTGCTCCAAGATATGCTTATCTCCAAAATGTAATCCCATTTATAGCTGGGCATGGTGGCTCACGTCTATAATCCCAGCACTTTGGGAGGCTGAGGCGGGTGTATCACTTGAGGTCAGGAGTTTAAGACCAGTCTGGCCAACATGGAAAACCCCTGTCTGTACTAAAAATACCAAAAAAAAAAAACCAAAAAATTAGCCAGGTGTTGTGGCACACACCTTTAATCCCAGCTACTGGGGAGGCTGAGGCAGGAAAATAACTTGAACCAAGGAAGCAGAGGTTGCGGTGAGCTGAGATCATGGCACTGCACTTCAGCCTGGGTGACAAAGTGGGACTTCAACTCAAAAAAAAAAAAAAGGTAATCCCATTTATAATAGCCACCCATAAAATTACATACATAGGAATTAATTTCACCAAGGAAGTAAAAGATCTGTATAATAAAAACTAGAAGACACTAATGAATGAAATTGAAGTGGGCACCAAAAAATAGAAAAATATTCCAAGTTCATGGACTGGAAGAATCAATGTTGTTAAAATGTACACATTACCCAAAGCAATTAACAAATTCAATGCAATACCTATCAGTATACCAATGGCATCCTACACAGAAATAGAAAAAAAATTCTAAAATTTATATGGACCCACAAAAGGCCCAGAGTAGCCAACAATATCCTAAGCAAACAAAACAAAACAACAACAACAACAAAAAACAAAAATAAAAAACTGTAGTAATCACATGACCTGATTTCAAATTATATTACAGAGCTGTAATAACCAAAATAGCATGGTATTGGCATAAAAACAGACACATATACCAATGGAACAGAATAATGAACCCAGAAACAAGCCCATACACCTACAGTGAACTCATTTTCAAAAAAGGCGCAAAGAACATACACTGAGAAAAAGTTTCTTCAGTATATGGTGCCAGGAAAACTGAATAGCCATATGCCCAAGAATGAAACTAGACCTGTATCTCTCACCATATATAAAAATCAAATCAAAATGTCTGAAAGATGTAAATCTAAGGCCTCAAATCATGAAACTTCTACAAGAAAATTTGGGAAAAATCTCCAGGACGTTGGTCTAGGCAAACCTTTTTCAAGCAATACTCCGCAAATTAGCCAACCAAAACAAAAATGGACAAATGGGGTCACATCAAGTTAAAAAAGCTTCTGTACAACAAAGGAAACAATCAACAAAGTGGCAAGGCAAGCCACAGAATGGAAGAAGATATTTGCAAACTACCTGTCTGACAATGAATTACTATCCAGAATATATAAGGAGCTCAAAAAACTCTATAGAAAAGAATCTAATAATCTGATCAAAAACAGGCAAAAGATCTTAAAGGACATGTCTCAAAAGAAGACACAAATGGCAAACAAGCATACAAAAAGGTGCTCAAAATCACTGATCAGAGAAATGTAAATTAAAACCACAATGAGATATTTCACTTCAGTTAAGATAACTTTTATTCAAAAGACAGGCAATAACAAATGGTAGAGAGGATGTGGAGAAAAGAGAACCATCATACACTGTTGGTCATAATATAAATTAGTACAACCACTATGGAGAATAGTTTGGAGGTTCCTCAAAAAACTAAAAATTGTGCTACTATATGGTTTAGCAAACCCACTGCTCAAAATATTTAAAAAAATCAGTATAACAATTTATATATCCAAAAGAAAGGTAATCAGTGTATCAAAGTGATATCTGTATGTCTATATTTGTTTGCAGCACTGTTTACAGCAGCTAAGATTTGGAAACCTAAGTGCCCATCATCAACTGAGAAACGGATAAAGAAAATGTGTCACATATACACATGGAGTTCTATTCAGCCATTTAAAAAAAATACTAGTTATTTGCAACAGCATGAATGAAACTGGGGGTCATTATGTTGAGTTAAATACGCCTGGCACAGAAAGAAAAACATTGCATGTTTTCACTTATTTGTGGAATATGAAAATTAAAACAATTGAACTGATGGTCATAAAGAGTAGTAGGGTGGTTACCAGAGGCTTGGAAGTGTACTGGGGGTCTGGGTGGGGGAGGTAGGGATGGATAATGAGTACAAAATATAGTTAGAAAGAATGAATAAGACCTACTATTTAATAGCACAACAGTGTGTCTATAATCAATAATAATTTTACTGTACACTTTGAAATAACTTAGAGAGTGTAATTGGATTGTTTGTAACTTAAAGGATAAATGCTTGAGGGAATGAATATCCAATTCCCCATGATGTGATTATTTCACATTGCAGGCTGTATCAAAACATCTCATGTACTTCATAAATATATATACCTACTATGTACCCACAAAATTAAGAATAAAAAAGTCTATACTACCCAATGTGATCTGCAAATTTAATGCAATCCTTATCAAAATCCCAATTGCAATTTATACAGAAATAGAAAAAAAATTGAAAATCCATGTGAAACTACAAAAGACCCTCAATAGCCAACAACACATTTCTGAGCAAAAAGAACAAAGCTGGAGGCATAATACTACCTGAGTTTAAAATATATTACAAAGTGACAATAATCAAGACAGTAGGGCACTTGCATAAGAATAGACACATAGACCAATGGAACAGTATAGAGAGACCAGAAATACACCAAGGCATACATGGTCAACTGGTCTTTGACAAGGTAGCTAAGAATACACAATGGAGAAAAGATAGTCTTTTCAACAAATAGTGTTGGAAAAATTGGATATCCACAATTGTATGCAAAAGAATACAATTGGGACCTTCTCTTACACCATAAATAAAAAACGGCCTCAACATGTTTTAAAGACATAAGCCTAAGGTGAGAAACATCACAATTCAAAGAAGAAAACACAGTAGAAAAAGCTTCTTGACATTGGCTTTAGCAGTGATTTCTTGAATATGACATTAAAGGCACAAGCAACAAAAGCAAAAGTAAACAAGTGACACTACATACAACAAAAAAGTTTCTACACAGCAATATACAACTCAATTTTGACACAAAACTGTAGTTAGCATCAGACTCCACAGGTTTAAGGGCAAAGTCCTCTACAGTGTTAAGATGCCAGCCACACTTCACTGGTTCCCAGGCCACCTGCACTTTTGACCAGCTAGCTATAAATTCAGAGATTTCCCATTATGCTCATAGGTTCAATAATTTACTCAATTGACTCACAGAACTCAGGGAAAGTGCTATAATTATGATGACAGCTTTATTATAAAGGACACACATAGAGAGACGTCTGAAAGGGTCCTAGACACAGATATTTTTATCCTCTCCCTAAGGAATTAGAGTGTAGCACCCTTCAGCTATCAATATATTTATTAACCATGAAGCTCAAATGAGCTTTGAGTCCAAGGTTTTTATTAGAATTTCCTTTATAAAAAAATTTTGTATTTTTTGTGGGGACATAGTAGATACATATATATTTATGAGGTACATGAGATATTTTGATACAATCATGCAGTGCATAATAATTACATCATAGAAAATTGAGCATCCATATACTTAATCATTTAACCTTTCTGTTACAAACAATAATCCAATTATATTCTTTAAGTTACTTTGAAATATACAATTAAATTATTAGTGAATATAGTCACCCTTTTGTGCTATCAAATAGTAAATTCATTATTTCTACTTTTTATTGTACCTATTAAACATCCCAATTTCCTCCCCACCCCTAACTACATTTTCCAACCTCTGGTAGCCATGCTTCTACTCTCTATCTTCTTCAGTTCAATTGTTTTGATTTTTAGATCTCACAAATAAGTGATAACATAATGCTGTTTGTTTTTCTGTGCCTGTCTTATTTTACATAACATAATGACCTCCATTTTCATCCGTGGTGTTGCAAATAACTAGATCTCATTCTTTTTTATGGTAGAATATTAGTCCATTGTATATAAGTACCACATTTTTTAATCTATTTGTCTGTTGATGGTCATTTAGGTTGCTTTCATATCTTAGCTATTGTGAACAGTGCTGAAATAAACACGGAAGTATGGATATCTCTTTGATGTACTAATTTCCCTTCTTTTGTGGATATACCCAGTAGTGA